>NW_020715777.1:0-2738 GCF_002925995.2 Terrapene triunguis
GGGGGACCTTGGATGAGTCACTTAATCGCTCTGGGCCTCAGTTCCCTGTCTGTAAAATGGGGATAATACTCCATCCTCTGTCTGTTTGGAGTGAGGGGACTGTCTCTTACTAGTACGATGGGCCCTCATCTAGCTGGAGCCTCCAGGAGCTATCTTCCTAATACCAGAAGTGTTTTTTCAGACCATATAGGCCCCCTTCCATAAAGGTGACCTGAATGAGTGGAACAAGAAGGGATCAGATGGGGTATAATCCAAAATTAATTTGCCACTTGTGGTTGTTTTGCATGTCAAGTCATATTTCTGCATTTTAGTGTCCAGACTATACGGAGTCTCAGGATATTTTTATTGTTGTACTTTTTAGCCGCCTCTGCTAGTTTTAAGAGTTTTTCTCAGCTTGTAATAATATGAGAAACTCAAATTCTCTTGGCTTTCATCTCGAGAAGAAAATCAGGGGCCTGATCCTGTATTTTTTGTGGAACCAAGACTCCTGTTGAAATGTATGGGAGTTCTGAGTGCATGGAGAATGTTGGATTGGGCCTGAAATGAAGGAGTGAACACAAATCCCCTTGCTGAACACCTTGAAAATCCAAAGACACTAATATAAATCACGAGCTTTTGACTAGGGTAAGGGGTATGTTTCTTCTAACCAGATTGCAAATAAACTGGATTGCAATCGAGAGATCAGCTGTGGCTTGATATTTTCTGACATGTCAGAGATTTGGTGACTAACTGTGTTGTCTGACACCAGGATCATTTTTAACTTCTCTGCTGCACTGTCACCAAGCATCGTCCTGCAAATGTCAATTGCAGCTGGGAGAACCAGTTTTTCCCCAGTTGTGTAAGGCTTTTTATTCTTGGCAATGTGGTATGCAACTTGATACGATGCTTTTAAAGCACTTGCAGGGGTGGAGACCAAATTTTTCATTGTGTTTTTTTGTTTATTAATTTATTGAGGCTTTCGTTTGGAAAAAAATCTCTGTTCTTTCCTACCAGATCCCTGTGTTTTGTTTCCACCCGGCCCTGCCCCGACTCCGCCCCCTCCCCACCTCTATTGGACCCCTTCCCAAATCCCCGCCCCTGCCCCGCCCAGACTCTGCCCCTCCCTGCCCCTATTGGACCCCTCCCCAAATCCCCGCCCTGGCCCCGCCCCTTCCCCAGCGCACCACGTTCCTTCCCCCTCCTCCCTCCCAGGCTTGCTGCAAATCAGCTGTTTCACGGCGTAAGCCCTGGGAGCCAGGGGGAGAAGCAGAACATGGCGGCGCGCTCAGCAGAGGAGGCGGAGCGGAGGCGGAGGTGAGCGGGGCGGGGACCGGGGAGCTGGGCTGCCAATTTTCCCCATGGGTGCTCCAGCCCCGGAGCACCCAGGGAGTCGGCGCCTAAGGCATCACTTTTGCAGAATGTGGTCAGTGGGGGAGCGGCCGCTTCCCCTGCTCCCCGCCTAGCTACGCTCCTGCCCAGAGGTGCCGGGTCTCTGAACTGCCAGACCCAGAGGTGCTGAGGCTCTGAACTGCCAGGCCTGGAGGTGCCAGGGCTCTGAACTGCCAGGCCCAGAGGTGCTGAGGCTCTGAACTGCCAGGCCTGGAGGTGCCAGGGCTCTGAACTGCCAGGCCTGGAGGTGCCAGGGCTCTGAACTGCCAGACCCAGAGGTGCTGGGCCCCCTCTAGATCTCTTTATCCCACCTTCACAACTGTGCTGACCCACCCTGTTTGCGGCTTTTTCCAGATCTAGCTACTTCCTAAAGGCAATTTGCAAAACTAACACTGCTGGGCTCATCTGGGATTGGACCCCACGCCTCTCACACTCACCGTGAGACTCAGGCCACTAGCCCCCGACAGCAGGCAGCGTGTTGTCTCTGAGCAGGGTTGTGTCACTCTGCACTCTGGCATCTTTGGCTCTTTTGTAGCTGCCTCCACCCTGCAGGCTCCACCTCTCATGGGTGTATCCGGCGTTGACATCAGCCCACGGAACTCACTGCCAGTGGATGTTGCTCAGGCTGACAGCTCAGCCTCAATGTGTCAAACGGCTCTGTCCCATCTCTAGTTACCCACAGCATCCTGCTTGGCTCTGTCAGGATGGTGCCTGAGCTGTAGTAAGGCTGTCGAGAGTTTCCCTGCCTCCGTCCAGGGTTGGCTTCTTTTCAATCATTCTTCCAAGGGATTTTGTTTCATAAATGGCAAATTGAATAACATTGTCCTGTTGTTGTGGTGACTTGTGGCCTAAGGCCTGATCTACACTGGGGGGCGGGGGAAGAATCGATCTAAGATAAGCAACTTCAGCTACGAGAATAGCGTAGCTGAAGTCGACGTATCTTAGATCGAATTAAATTTACTTACTTCGCGTCCTCGCGGCACTGGATCGACGGCCGCGGCTCCCCCGTCGACTTTGCTTCCGCCTCTCGCACTGCTGGAGTTCAGCAGTCAACGGGAGAGCAATCGGGGATCGATTTATCGCGTCTACACTACATGCGGTAAATCTATCCCTGATAGATCGATAGTGTAGAGGTACCCTTGCTTAGAGTGACTTTGTATTCCTGTTTCTTTAGACTTAGTTAATCATTTTATTGTACATTTGCCTTTGATACTGGGCTGGACTCAATACTAGATGTAAGTACGGTTACTTCTGTGTAATCAACAGATCGTATCGCTCCTTTAGTTAATTTTTAGTCTGTCTAATCCAGTTCTTTGCTCCCTACCTCTCCATCATCCTGCCAATACTCTGTGCTCAGGTTTGTTTCTCAG
>NW_020715778.1:0-2740 GCF_002925995.2 Terrapene triunguis
GGGGGACCTTGGATGAGTCACTTAATCGCTCTGGGCCTCAGTTCCCTGTCTGTAAAATGGGGATAATACTCCATCCTCTGTCTGTTTGGAGTGAGGGGACTGTCTCTTACTAGTACGATGGGCCCTCATCTAGCTGGAGCCTCCAGGAGCTATCTTCCTAATACCAGAAGTGTTTTTTCAGACCATATAGGCCCCGTTCCATAAAGGTGACCTGAATGAGTGGAACAAGAAGGGATCAGATGGGGTATAATCCAAAATTAATTTGCCACTTGTGATTGTTTTGCATGTCAAGTCATATTTCTGCATTTTAGTGTCCAGACTATACGGAGTCTCAGGATATTTTTATTGTTGTACTTTTTAGCCGCCTCTGCTAGTTTTAAGAGTTTTTCTCAGCTTGTAATAATATGAGAAACTCAAATTCTCTTGGCTTCCATCTCGAGAAGAAAATCAGGGGCCTGATCCTGTATTTTTTGTGGAACCAAGACTCCTGTTGAAATGTATGGGAGTTCTGAGTGCATGGAGAATGTTGGATTGGGCCTGAAATGAAGGAGTGAACACAAATCCCCTTGCTGAACACCTTGAAAATCCAAAGACACTAATATAAATCACGAGCTTTTGACTAGGGTAAGGGGTATGTTTCTTCTAACCAGATTGCAAATAAACTGGATTGCAATCGAGAGATCAGCTGTGGCTTGATATTTTCTGACATGTCAGAGATTTGGTGACTAACTGTGTTGTCTGACACCAGGATCATTTTTAACTTCTCTGCTGCACTGTCACCAAGCATCGTCCTGCAAATGTCAATTGCAGCTGGGAGAACTTTCCCCAGTTGTGTAAGGCTTTTTATTCTTGGCAATGTGGTATGCAACTTGATACGATGCTTTTAAAGCACTTGCAGGGGTGGAGACCAAATTTTTCATTGTGTTTTTTTGTTTATTAATTTATTGAGGCTTTCGTTTGGAAAAAAATCTCTGTTCTTTCCTACCAGATCCCTGTGTTTTGTTTCCACCCGGCCCTGCCCCGACTCCGCCCCCTCCCCACCCCTATTGGACCCCTTCCCAAATCCCCGCCCCTGCCCCGCCCAGACTCTGCCCCTCCCTGCCCCTATTGGACCCCTCCCCAAATCCCCGCCCTGGCCCCGCCCCTTCCTCAGCGCACCACGTTCCTTCCCCCTCCTCCCCCCTCCCTCCCAGGCTTCTGCAAATCAGCTGTTTCACGGCGTAAGCCCTGGGAGCCAGGGGGAGAAGCAGAACATGGCGGCGCGCTCAGCAGAGGAGGCGGAGCGGAGGCGGAGGTGAGCGGGGCGGGGACCGGGGAGCTGGGCTGCCAATTTTCCCCATGGGTGCTCCAGCCCCGGAGCACCCAGGGAGTCGGCGCCTAAGGCATCACTTTTGCAGAATGTGGTCAGTGGGGGAGCGGCCGCTTCCCCTGCTCCCCGCCTAGCTACGCTCCTGCCCAGAGGTGCCGGGTCTCTGAACTGCCAGACCCAGAGGTGCTGAGGCTCTGAACTGCCAGGCCTGGAGGTGCCAGGGCTCTGAACTGCCAGGCCCAGAGGTGCTGAGGCTCTGAACTGCCAGGCCTGGAGGTGCCAGGGCTCTGAACTGCCAGGCCTGGAGGTGCCAGGGCTCTGAACTGCCAGACCCAGAGGTGCTGGGCCCCCTCTAGATCTCTTTATCCCACCTTCACAACTGTGCTGACCCACCCTGTTTGCGGCTTTTTCCAGATCTAGCTACTTCCTAAAGGCAATTTGCAAAACTATCACTGCTGGGCTCATCTGGGATTGGACGCCACGCCTCTCACACTCACCGTGAGACTCAGGCCACTAGCCCCCGACAGCAGGCAGCGTGTTGTCTCTGAGCAGGGTTGTGTCACTCTGCACTCTGGCATCTTTGGCTCTTTTGTAGCTGCCTCCACCCTGCAGGCTCCACCTCTCATGGGTGTATCCGGCGTTGACATCAGCCCACGGAACTCACTGCCAGTGGATGTTGCTCAGGCTGACAGCTCAGCCTCAATGTGTCAAACGGCTCTGTCCCATCTCTAGTTACCCACAGCATCCTGCTTGGCTCTGTCAGGATGGTGCCTGAGCTGTAGTAAGGCTGTCGAGAGTTTCCCTGCCTCCGTCCAGGGTTGGCTTCTTTTCAATCATTCTTCCAAGGGATTTTGTTTCATAAATGGCAAATTGAATAACATTGTCCTGTTGTTGTGGTGACTTGTGGCCTAAGGCCTGATCTACACTGGGGGGTGGGGGAAGAATCGATCTAAGATAAGCAACTTCAGCTACGAGAATAGCGTAGCTGAAGTCGACGTATCTTAGATCGAATTAAATTTACTTACTTCGCGTCCTCGCGGCACTGGATCGATGGCCGCGGCTCCCCCGTCGACTTTGCTTCCGCCTCTCGCACTGCTGGAGTTCAGCAGTCAACGGGAGAGCAATCGGGGATCGATTTATCGCGTCTACACTACATGCGGTAAATCTATCCCTGATAGATCGATAGTGTAGAGGTACCCTTGCTTAGAGTGACTTTGTAATCCTGTTTCTTTAGACTTAGTTAATCATTTTATTGTACATTTGCCTTTGATACTGGGCTGGACTCAATACTAGATGTAAGTACGGTTACTTCTGTGTAATCAACAGATCGTATCGCTCCTTTAGTTAATTTTTAGTCTGTCTAATCCAGTTCTTTGCTCCTTATCCTCTCCATCATCCTGCCAATACTCTGTGCTCAGGTTTGTTTCTCAG
>NW_020715779.1:0-13275 GCF_002925995.2 Terrapene triunguis
ATTGGATTCTCCCACCAACCTGTGCCCAGCAGCCATGTTGGATCTGGTCGATGCCATGTCCTTCTGCCCCCCCTGGCCCTGACAATCTTCCTGGGGGTACAGCATTCTCATGATGGTGATGGGGAGCAGGGCGATGAGGAAGGAGAAACCCCAGGTGGGCGTGACAGGGTCCAGGAAGTGGCGGTTGTAGCAGACGGAGGTGCAGAAGCGCCGGTTCTCCTCCTCCTGGCTGCGGTTCCAGGCACACGCCAGATCATCCCGCGCGCTCTCCCACGGCGAGCTGGCGAAGTACAGGGCCAGCAGGCGCAGGCCCAGCAGGAAGAACCAGTGCTCCAGGCCCTGCCACCGCAGAGCCCCCGACATGGCCGACAGCACCGGGTGCAGGAGGCTCACCAGCGTGGAGACAATGATCAACATCTGCCCAGAGAGAGACATGGAGTGGAGTGGTGTGGGGGGCACAAAGGAGATGGCCACATGACCCACATGCCACACACCCAGAGAGAGCTAGTGGGCTTTCATTCCTTTGGGTCTTTCTTTTCTTGCTTTTCTCATTTCTTTCTTTCTTTCTCATTCTCTGGTTTTGTTCTTTCTTTCTTCCTTCCTTTCTTTCTCATTCCCTGGTTTTGTTCTTTCTTTCTTTCTTTCTTTCTTTCTTTCTTTCTTTCTCATTCCCTGGTTTTGTTCTTTCTTTCTTTCTTGTTTGCTCTCTTGCTGTCATTCTCATTCCCTTCCTTTCTTTTTCTTTCTTGTTCCACTATTCTTTCTGCCTCTGGTTTGGCCGAGCTCCCTGTATTATTTCCCTTTCTCCCTCCCTCCCTCCCTCCCTCCCTCCCTCCCAAACAAACCTCTTCCCAGATACCTTTTTCTGATATTCTCTCTTCTACCAGTCTCTATCACCAATCTCTTCTCTCCTTTGTCCAAGGATCCTCTATCGTTCCAGGCTGCTGGCTCCGTGCCTGGGGGTGGAGGACCCGAGTTGCTTCCTTCAGCACAGGTGCACACCCGAGCCAAACAGCCAGAGAAGGAGAAGCTGAAGCCAGAAGTGAAATCCCAGAGCTACTCCCAAGACATCAACACCTTCCCACATAGCTGGCTCCCTGCCCTTTCCCGGATCAGATTCAGCTCCACCTATTCTGGGAGGGATCGCTGCATGAACAGAACGCAGGAGTCCTGCCCAAATACTCAAAGGTGGAAGCAGAAGCCCAAAGGACAGCAGCCCAGCCAACTTCCTGCTCTAAGCCACTAGACCCCCACTCCCCTCCCAGAGCTGGGGAGAGAACCCAGGAGTCCTGGCTCACAGCCCCCCTGCCTCTAACCACTAGACCCCACTCCCCTCCCAGAGCTGGGGAGAGAACCCAGGAGTCCTGGCTCCCAGCCCCCCTGCTCTAACCACTAGACCCCACTCCCGTCCTGGAGAGCCCAGCTAGCTGAAGGTACTTAGATGGCTTAGGTGGGTACTTAGGTGGCTACTCGGAAATGCCTAGGGGGATCATCATGGGTAATCCCATGATTGCCAAAAGCGCATAGCCCCCTCACTTTGCACAACCTTCCTTCCACCTCAGACCATGCCATGTAGCCCTCCAACCCC
This sequence comes from Terrapene triunguis, assembly GCF_002925995.2. Classification (NCBI taxonomy): domain Eukaryota; kingdom Metazoa; phylum Chordata; order Testudines; family Emydidae; genus Terrapene; species Terrapene triunguis. The sequence continues at coordinate 1,589 of NW_020715779.1, forward strand.
TCCACCCCTTCCCCCCTCCAATCCCACTCCCTTCCGCCACCTCTGCTGCCCTCCTGCCCCCCTCCCCAGCCCCTTCCCCTCTCCTCCCAGTATGCCCCATTCCTGGTCCCCCCTCTCATCCTCCAGTCCCCTGTCCACCTCTCCCCGGCCCTTCCGTTCCCCGTTCACCCCTGTCCTGGCATCCCCCTCACATTCCCAGGGCCCCCTCAGCACCCTGCCTTCCCCCATCTCCCTCTCTTCCCACCCATCACAGCACCTCAGGTGTCCCCCCTCTGGGGCCTTCTCCCCCTCCTGTCTCCCATGGCAACAGGTGGCCCGGCCTAGCCACATGCCCCCATAGCCTAGGCAGATCAGGATGCTGAAGCAGGCGGTGAGGGCCAAGATGACCAGAGCCATGTGCTTGTCGGCCTGGCCCCGCACGGCGCACTCGAGGACAGGGGGGCAGGCCGGGGTGCCGGGGAAGCAGGGGAAGGTGGGACCTGATACCATGGGCAGCTGCCGGGCCAGCAAGGCCCACAGGAATCCAACCTCAGTGGCCAGCAGCACAACGATGCACACGGTGATGACGCCGGCACACCAGGGGGGCTGGGCAGCCATGTTGGGTCCTGCCGGTGACCCAGTCACACCACTCAGGCCAACCGTGTTGGCTCTGGCAGCCACATTGGTCGCGCCAACCAGCTTTGGGGTGGCGGCCATGTTGGAGTCTTCCACTGGTCTGAATGTTGCAGCCATGTTGGATTTGGTGACCATATTGGATTCTCCCAGCAGCCGGACCGTGGCAGCCCTGTTGGATTTCGTGGCTATGTTGGATTCCCCAACTAGCTTGGGTCTGGTGGCCCTGGAGGATTCTACCGACGTGTGCTCAGTGGCCTTCTTGGATCTGGCCGTTGCTGTGACGTCCTGCCCCCCCTTGCCGTGAGCATCCTCTTTGGGGTACAGCATTCTGATGATGGTGATGGGGAGCAGGGCGATGAGGAAGGAGAAGCCCCAGGTGGGCAGGACGGGTATCAGGAAGTGGCGGTTGTAACAGACCGAGGTGCAGAAGGTCCGGGTCTCCGCCTCCTGGCCGGGGCTCCAGGCACATGCCATATCCTGGTGTGCACTCTCCCACGGCGAACTGGCAAAGTACATGGCCAGCAGGCGCAGGCCCAGCAGGAAGTACCAGTGTGACAGGCCCTGCCACAGCACAGCCCCCGACAACGCCGACAGCACCGGTTGCAGGAGGCTCACCAGGGTGGACACAATGAGCAACATCTGCTGGGAGACAGGAATGACGTGGAGTGACACGGGGCACAAGGACGGGACGCTAACACAATCCACACACCACCCACGGGAGAGGTAGCTAGCGAGCTTTCATTCCTTTGGGTTCTTTCTTTATTTATTTCTTTCTTTCATTTTGTCTGTCTGTCCCAGGGCTGGGCTACACTGAGACCTGACCCCAGCATAGCTGCACACCCCTGAGTGACCCCCGGTACAAACAGCGCTACGTCAAGGGCAGAAATCTTCTCTCCACCTAGCTGCCGCCTCTCGGGGAAGTGGATTCAGTAGGTTCACAGGAGAACCCCTCCCGTAGGCGTCAGTCGTGTCAACACTGAAGAAGCTACAGCTGTGACACTCCCGCGTTTCAAGACCTGCCCTGAATTAATTCCCATTTAAACTTCCTTTCTCTCCTTCTCCCGCCCTTCTTCTCTTCATTTCGCCTTCGTCCTCATTCTTCCCATTATTGTAATAATCATTTATTATGGATATTTTTGGCTACACCTACAGACCTGGACCAAGTTCAGGGCCCCGATGGCTCCAGGTGCTGCACCGATTTTCCCTGCCAAGACCGGGGTCTGGCCCAGCACTCTGCTTAGCACTGCGCAGACGCCCCTCCACCCCCTCAGGCCAGGATCAGGGTCCCCGTCTCCCTGGGCCCTGCGCAGACGCCCCTCCACCCCCTCAGGCCAGGATCAGAGTCCCCGTCTCCCCGGGCCCTGCGCAGACACACAGTGAGAGGCAGTCCCTGCCCCCAAGAACCCCCACTCTTTTTTTCTCATTCCCTCGTGCTCTCTGTCTCAGCTCAGCCCAGCTTCCAGTACCATTCCCCCCCCCCCCACCCCATGCACACTCCATTTTCCTGATACCTTTGGCTGAGATTCTCTCCTCTCTCACACTCTGTCACTCTTTTCTCTCCTTCGTCCTGGGATCCTCTATCTCGCTGGGCTATGGGATCCAAACCTCGGGGTGAGGGGAGCTGAGATTCTACCCGCAGGACCAGCGTACATCGAGTCAAACAGCCAGAGAAGGGGAAGCCGCAGACCCAGAGAAATGCCAGAGCTATCATCAAACCATCAACATCTTCCCACACAGCTGGCTCCCCGCCCTTTCCCTGATCAGCTGGCAAAGGGATTATCTCTGCTCCACCTATTCTGGGAGGGATCACTGCTGGGATAGAGCCCAGGAGTCCTGCCCCAACTCCCACGGTGGAAGTAGAAGCCAGAAATCCAGAATCTCAGCCAACCCTGCTCCGATCCACTAGACCCCACTCCCCTTCCACAACCAGGGATAGAACCCAGGAGTCCTGGCTCCCAGTCCCCCTGTTGTAACCCACTAGGTCCCACTCCCCTCCCAGAGCTGGGAATAGAAAATTTTAAGTGTAATTATGAATAAATAAAAAAACCAATACCTATGTTTGTATTGACAGAGCAAAGCGAGGCTGTACACTCAATTCAATGACATCCCTCTGCCCCACCCCAGGGGTGGCTACATCTCAATGCCAGGAATGGGGTACCTGTATAAACAACCCTTACGCTCCACCCCAGAGATGGCTGAATGTCAGACCTGACTTATGCTGGCTTTGCACCTTGAACCAAAGCAGACAGCACCGTGGCTTCGGACCACTTGATATGCTTTCCATTCTCCCACAGCTTCACCCCATCTTGCTCAGATTCAGCTATTCTTCGTCTGTGAGCTGATCTCGTCCCAGAGCACAGCCACCTTGTCGGTAATGACTGCAACACTGCAATGCCACAGACACACGGGGTACTCAGAGACTCTTCTATTGCAATACGTCCGAGGCAGGGCTGGGTGGATTATTTGCCACAAACAATTTATTACCAGAAAAAAATGCACTTGTGGGCAATTGAAACTCTTCACAAATTCAGAGAATTCTGAAAAACGCTGAAGGTTTCCTTTCAGGATTTTCAAAACAACACGTTGTGGCTTTTTCATTTTGAAATGACGTTTCAGGTAGAAATTCAGGTAGATTGAACCAAAAGAAAAAAACAAGCACAAAAAAGAGTCAAAAACACCCCAAAATGAAATATTCTGACTTTTGGTTTCCAAGTGAAGGTTAATTTTCAAAGTTAACCAATTAACCCCTTCCCCACCAAAATAAAAACAAGAGGGATAAAACCACTCATAACCAAAACACTTTGACTTCCTATTTTGAAACCACATTTTGTTTCAAGATGAAGCCAGATCTGACAAAACAATATGACAAAAAAATGCACAAAAAAGCCAATTAACCCACCACACACCCCCCCAGACCTTGCAAAAAAAATAAATCAACTTTGCATTCCAAAAAAACATTTGATTTGAAATTTATCCGGATTTAACGAAAATCAAAAGAGCTTAAAGGCACCCAAAAAGAAACAGTTTCTTCTGTCCAAATCATGGTATTTTGCTTGACAAGCTTAAGCCAGTCCTGGACACCAGAATGAACAGGATGGTAGGATCTGCTGAGGGAACTGCAGGTCTGGAAGAAGAGCATTGCAGGATCTCACCCGAAGGGAGTTGAGGGCCTAGATGTCTAAGGGGAGGGTCTATTGAGATGGATGAAGGGGCAATAGGGCCAGTTACCTCTCAGCCTGTGAGAGTGGTCTGCTCCTATGAAGGCCAGGTAGAGCTGTGGGCCATCTCCACTTAGCCCAGTGTCTGCATGTCAATGTTGAATAGGATGGAGAAAGAGTCAGTCCTTGGGGGATTGTACAGTTCCAGAGCATCGCCCGGGGACTCCATGACAACTGGTGGCAAAGGTGGGATGTACTGCACCCCGTGAATGGCGCTTCTTGCAGTAAGTGACTGGGGAGCAGTAAAATGAAGGGGAATTGACAAGGACCAGGCATGCTGAAGGCTCAGAGAGGGGCGGTTTCAGGGGGCAAAGGAGCTACGCTTAACCCCTGGGAGCGTGTGACCAGCGAGAAGGACTTTTGCAGTAACAGGGTTACCCTGGGGATTGCAGCGAGCAGTCCCAGGGGCGGAGGAGTTTGCAGCTCGATCCTGGCAAAGAGGTGGTGACCTCAAGAAGGGCTGGCACACTGGGGAGTCTTCCTGGAAACCATGGGGGAGCTGAGAGCACACAGGCCTCTGAATCCAAAGCAATTTGGGAACAGCGGAGTGATGGCCTATCACCATCTCCTCAAGAAGGACATTGTGATCCTGTGCAAAAAGAGAGGCTTACGCATTGGGAAGTTCACCAAGCCCCAGTTAATCATGCAGCTGGAGGACAAAGACTGCTCTAAGGAGCAGATTCCTGACCCAGATGGGGCTACAAGAGGATCTGGGAGCAGCTGGAGTGGTAGCCAGGCATCCCCATGAGTCTGGTCCCCAACCAGATGGGGGTCTTCACGATCGGGTTCCCCATCAGGGGATCGGAGATGGATGAGATTGGAGCTGAGTCCGAGAGAGCGAGAGGAACGTGAGAGACAGCAAGAGCCCAAGAAAGAGCTGCAGGAGAAGCAGCAGCAGCATGGACTGGCGATGGTGGAGCGGAGAGGCATAGGGGACTTCCCAGGGGTGAGTGGGGATAGACCCCGGGGTGCCAGATTCATAGAATCATAGAATATCAGTGTTGGAAGAGACCTCAGGAGGTCATCTAGTCCAACCCCCTGCTCAAAGCAGGACCAATTCCCAACTAAATCATCCCAGCCAGGGCTTTGTCAAGCCTGACCTTAAAAATCTTTAAGGAAGGAGATTCCACCCCCTCCCTAGGTAACCCATTCCAGTGCTTCATCACCCTCCTAGTGAAATTTTTTTTCCTAATATCCAACCTAGACCTCCCCCACTGCAACTTGAGACCATTGCTCCTTGTTCTGTCATCTGGTACCACTGAGAACAGTCTAGATCCATCCTCTTTGGAACCCCCCTTTCAGGTAGTTGAAGGCTGCTATCAAATCCCCCCTCACTCTTCTCTTCTGCAGACTAAACAATTCCAGTTCCCTCAGCCTCTCCTCATAAGTCATGTGCTCCAGCCCCCTAATCATTTTTGTTGCCCTCCGCTGGACTCTCTCCAATTTTTCCACATCCTTCTTGCAGTGTGGGGCCCAAAACTGGACACAGTACTCCAGATGAGGCCTCACCAATGCCGAACAGAGGGGAATGATCATGTCCCTCGATCTGCTGGCAATGCCCCTACTTATACAACCCAAAATGCCGTTAGCCTTCTTGGCAACAAGGGCACACTGCCGACTTGTATCCAGCTTCTCATCCACTGTGACCCCTAGGTCCTTTTCTGCAGTACTCCAGATGAGGCCTCACCAATGCCGAATAGAGGGGAATGATCACGTCCCTCGATCCGCTGGCAATGCCCCTACTTATACAGCCCAAAATGCCGTTAGCCTTCTTGGCAACAAGGGCACACTGCTGACTCGTATCCAGCTTCTCGTCCATGGTAACCCCTAGGTCCTTTTCTGCAGAACTGCTGCCTGGCCATTCGGTCCCTAGTCTGTAGCAGTGAATGGGATTCTTCCGTCCTAAGTGCAGGGTCTTCCTTAACATAGGCTTTTAGTTTAACCACTTCCTTGGGGGGTTTGGTATTTTAGGGTTAACCTGTGGCTGCCATTAGCATAAGAAACTTTTTCCCTTCCTTCCTGTTCCAGAGGGTCAAAATCCGAGCTCTTTTGCTTAACAGAATCCATTGGCTGGCTGGGTGTGTCCTTTTTGCGAACAGCTACAGGCGAGTCTGTTTCCCCCCAGTCAGTCAGGTAACCTGCATCAACACAGACACTAGCTTGTTTACTAGTTTTCAGATCCTCAAGCTTTACCAATTCCAAGGCTGGACTCCGTCTTAAAGAGATACCGTCCATTTTCACTAGCATGTTAGACGCAAGGTTCCTTTGTCCTTCCCTTACCAACCTCTGCTTCCACATGGAATCAGATGTCAAGTCCACTAAGAGACTACAAAACAGATCCAAAATATCTAGAGATGAGCGTTTACCTGCTCTCCCTGTAGTCTCGAGAGATTCACTGCACAACCGGCATCCTGCTCTGCAGATTCAACTGTCCGATCCTCCCTCTGAATCGGAGACACAGACTGTTTACTCAAAGAATCAACATGGACACAGTCCTGTCCCAACACCACTGTCTCCCCAACAAGATGGTTAAGCTCATAGGGCTGTTTAAATTCCCTAACCATTTTTATTTCCTTTGAAACCTTTTCAAAGCTATCCACACTGGGTCATTCTAAAGCAAAGTCAGTGGATCTATACATCTCAGAAAGACTCTGGCACTTAGGAACTGGAACACGTCTCCCAAACAAACTGTTGCTTTCTCTAAACAGTGATTCACCCTGAGACTATGTCTACACTACAGAATTAGGTCGGATTTATAGAAGCCGGTTTTATAGAAACCGGTTGTATGCAGCCGATTGTGTGTGTCCCCACCTAAAATGCTCTAAGTGCATGAAGTCGGCGGACCGCGTCCACAGTACCGAGGCTAGCGTCGACTTCCGGCGCATTGCACTATGGTACCTATCCCACAGTTCCCGGAGCCTCCGGCGCCCATTGGAATTATGGGTTGAGATCGCAATGCCCGGATGATGCAAAGCAGTGCCGCGAGGGGTTCTGGGTACATTGCGTCAGGCCCCTCCCCCGCCGTCACAGCAACGGCAGACAATAGATTCGCGCCTTTTTACCTGGGTTACCTGTGCAGACAACATACCACGCCAAGCATTGAGCCCGCTCAGCTCAGCTCACCGTCACCATATCTCTTCCGGGTGCCGGCAAACGTGGGACTGCATTGCTAAACAGCAGCAGCAGCTTACTGCCTTTTGGCGGTAGACGGTGCAGCATGACTGGTAGCCTTCATTGGCGATCTGGGTGCTGGCAGCTGTGGGGCTGGCAGCCGTGGGGCTGCATTGCACCAGCCCCTTGCCTTTTGGTAGAAGATGGTTTATTACGACTGGTAACCGTCGTCGTCGTACTGCAGTGGCTGTCGATCATGGGCACCCGGGCAGACAATGATGGTTATCAGTCGTAGTATGCTATTTTCTGCCAAGTGCCCAGTATTGTCTGCTAAGCACCCAGAAGAGGCCGATGGTGATCTGGGTGCTGGCAGACATGGGGCTGGCAGACGTGGGGCTAGATTGCTACACAGCAGCAACCCCTTGCCTTTTGGGCAGAAGATAGTATATTATGACTGGTATCCGTCGTTGTCACACTGCAGTGGGCATCATATTGTGCAGTAGACCTGAAGGCTTACTGCCAAGCGCCCAGTATTTGCTGCCAAGCACCCAGAAAATGCCAAGGGCTATCAGTCATGCTGCGCCGTCGTCTTAAGATGTAAAAAATAGATTTATTCTCCATTCATTTGCTTCCCCCCTCCCTCCTGCTAAACCCAGGCTTTTGAGTTCAATCTTTGGGGGGGGGGGCATTCTGTGTGACAGTTGTTTGTGTTTCTCCCTGATGCAAAGCCACCTTTCTTGATTTTAATTCCCTGTACCTGTACGCGGTGTCACTCGCCCCTCCCTCCCTCTCTCCCTCCCTCCCTTCTTCCCCTGGTCCGTCAGATACTACTTTCGCGCCTTTTTTCAGACCACACGCCATAGCCAGCACTGGGATCATGGAGCCCGCTCAGATCACCGCGGCAATTATGAGCACTATGAACACCACGCGCATTGTCCTGGAAAACATGCAGAGCCTCCTGGACATGCCAAAGCCAAACCAGGACCAGCTGAGGAGGAGGCGATTGCAGCGCGGCGACGATAGTGATGAGGAAATTGACATGGACCTCTCACAAGGCACAGGCCCCAGCAATGTGGAAATCATGGTGTTACTGGGGCAGGTTCATGCCGTGGACCGCCGATTCTGGGCCCGGGAAACAAGCACAGACTGGTGGGACCGCATCGTGTTGCAGGTCTGGGACGATGCCCAGTGGCTGCGAAACTTTAGCATGCGTAAGGGCACTTTCATGGAACTTTGTGACTTGCTTTCCCCTGCCCTGAAGCGCCAGAATACCAGGATGAGAGCAGCCCTCACAGTGGAGAAGCGAGTGGCGATAGCCCTGTGGAAGCTTGCAACGCCAGACAGCTACCGGTCAGTCGGGAATCAATTTGGAGTGGGCAAATCTACTGTGGGGGCTGCTGTGATCCAAGTTGCCAGGGCAATGAGAGACCTGGTGATATCAAGGGTAGTGACTCTGGGAAACGTGCAGACCATAGTGGATGGCTTTGCTGCAATGGGATTCCCAAACTGTGGTGGGGCGATAGACGGAACCCATATCCCTATCTTGGCACCGGCGCACCAAGCCACCGACTACATAAACCGCAAGGGGTACTTTTCAATGCTGCTGCAAGCCCTGGTGGATCACAAGGGACGTTTCACCGACATCAACGTGGGCTGGCCGGGAAGAGTACATGATGCTCGCGTCTTCAGGCAGTCTCTTCTGTTTCGAAAGCTGGAGGAAGGGACTTTCTTCCCAGACCAGAAAATAACAGTTGGGGATGTTGAAATGCCTATCGTGATCCTTGGGGACCCAGCCTACCCTTTAATGCCATGGCTCATGAAGCCGTACACAGGCAGCCTGGACAGTAGTCAGGACCTGTTCAACTACAGGCTGAGCAAGTGCCGAATGGTGGTGGAATGTGCATTTGGCCGTTTAAAAGCGCGCTGGCGCAGCTTACTGACTCGCTCAGACCTTAACGAAAAGAATCTCCCCATTGTTATTGCTACTTGCTGTGCGCTCCACAATATATGTGAAAGTAAGGGGGAGACATTTATGGCGGGGTGGGAGGTTGAGGCAAATCGCCTGGCCGCTGATTACGCGCAGCCAGACACCAGGGCGGTTAGAGGAGCACAGCAGGGCGCGGTGCGCATCAGAGAAGCGTTGAAAACCAGTTTTGTGACTGGCCAGGCTACGGAGTGAAACTTCTGTTTGTTGCTCCTTGATGAACCCTCTGCCCCTCCCCACCACCCTGTTAACTCTACTTCCCTGCAAACCAACCACCCCACCCTCCCCTACTACCCTCCCCCCTTCGAGCACCACTTGCAGAGGCAATAAAGTCATTGTTACTTCACATTCATGCATTCTTTATTAATTCAGCACACAACTAGGGGGATAATTTGAAAGGTAGCCCGGGATGGGTGGGGGAGGAGGGAAGGAAAAGGACACACTCCAATTTAAAACTTTAAAACTTATTGCTATGGAAATCATCTAGGGTGGAGTGAGTGGGTGGCCGAAGGCCCCCCCCACCGTGTTCTTGGGCGTCTGGGTGAGGAGGCAATGGGACTTGGGGAGGAGGGCTGCTGGTTACAGAGGGGCTGTAGCGGCGGTCTCTGCTCCTGCTGCCTTTCCTGCAGCTCAACCATACGCAGGAGCATATCACTATGATGCTCCAGCAGCCGGAGCATCGACTCTTGCTTTCTGATTACAAGTTGACGCCACCTCTCCTCTTCAGCCCGCGTTTCAGTACGCAACTTCTCCTCTTCAGCACGCCACCTCTCCTCTCGCTCATATTGGGCTTTTTTAAAATCAGTCATTGACTGCCTCCACGCATTCAGCTGTGCTCTGTCAGCGTGGGAGGCAGTCTGAAGTTCAGTAAACATTTCGTCACGCGTCCTTCGCTTCCTTCTTCGAATATTCACTAGCCTCTGCGAAGGAGTAAGATTTGCAGCTGGTGGAGAAGGGAGAGGTTGTTAAAAAAGATACATTTTAGAGAACAATGGGTAGACTCTTTCACGTTAGATTTTGCTGTTCACAACATCACACAGCACATGTGCTTTCGTTACAAGGTCGCATTTTTCCTCTTATATTGAGAGTCTCCTGGTTTGGTGTGAGAGATCACTCACGCAGTGCCAGGACACAGATTTCAGCTTGCAGGCAGCCATGGTAAGACATATAGTCTTTGGGCTTTTTTAACCTTCTTAACATGTGGGGATGGTTTCAAACAGTTCTGCCCTCATTTCCCATACCAAGCACCCGTGCCATTTAAAATGGGTTTGCAATGTAAAAGGAGGGGCTGCGATTTCAGGTTTAACATGCAGCACAAACCCAACTAACTCCCCTCCCCCTCACACCCAATTCTCTGGGATGGTCACTTCACCCCTCCCCCCCACCGCGTGGTTAACAGCGGGGAATATTTCTGTTCAGCAGACCAGGAAGGGGCACCTCTGAATGTCCCCTTAATAAAATTGCCCCATTTTAACCAGGTGACCGTGAATGATATCACTCTCCTGAGGATAACAAAGAGTGATAAGGAATGGATGTTGTCTGCATGCCAGCAAACACCGGGACCATACGCTGCCATGCTTTGTTATGCAATGATTCCAGACTACGTGCTACTGGCCTGGCGTGGTAAAGTGTCCTACCATGGCGGACGGGATAAGGCAGCCCTCCCCAGAAACCTTTTGCAAAGGCTTTGGGATTACATGAAGGAGAGCTTTCTGGAGATGTCCCTGGAGGATTTCCGCTCCATCCCCATACACGTTAACAGACTTTTCCAGTAGCTGTACTGGCCGCGATTGCCAGGGCAAATTAATCATTAATCATTAAACACGCTTGTTTTTAAGCCATGTGTAATATTTACAAAGGTACACTCACCAGAGGTCCCCTGTGTGCCCTCAGGGTCTTGGGTCAGTTCGGGGGTTACTGTTTCCAGGTCCAGGGTGACAAACATATCCTGGCTGTTGGGGTAACTGGTTTCTCCGCTTCCTTGCTGCTGTGAGCTATCTATGTTCTCTCCATCCTCATCTTCCTCGTCCGCCGAACCCGCTTCCCCGTTTGCAGAGAGGGACTCATAGAACACGCTTGGGCTAGTGGTGGCTGCACGCCCTAGAATGGCATGCAGCTCCGCGTAGTAGCGGCATGTTTGCGGCTCTGCCCCGGACCTTCCGTTTGCGTCTCTGACTTTGTGGTAGGCTTGCCTTAGCTCCTTAATTTTCACGCGGCACTGCCGCGCGTCCCTGTTATGGCCTCTGTCCTTCATGGCCTTGGAGATCTTTTCTAATGTTTTGCCGTTTCTTTTACTGTTTCGGAGTTCGGCGAGCACTGCTTCATCTCCCCAGATGGCGATCAGATCCTGTACCTCCCGTTCGGTCCAGGCTGGAGCTCTTCTGCGATCCTGGGACTGGGACTGGGACTCCATCATGGTTACCTGTGCTGATGGGCTCTGCATGGTCACCTGTGCTCTCCACGCTGAGCAAACAGGAAATGAAATTCAAACGTTCGCGGGGCTTTTCCTGTCTACCTGGCCAGTGCATCTGAGATGAGAGTGCTGTCCAGAGCGGTCACAATGAAGCACTGTGGGATAGCTCCCGGAGGCCAGTAATGTCGAATTCCGTCCACACTAACCCAATTCCGACCCCCTAAGGCCGATTTTATCGCTAATCCCCTTGTCGAGGTGGTGTTAGGAAACCGGTTTAAAGGGCCCTTTAAGTCGACAGAAAGGGCTTCGTAGTGTAAACGTGTCCAGGCTTAAGTCGATTTAACGC
>NW_020715779.1:43275-49401 GCF_002925995.2 Terrapene triunguis
CCACTCTTTTATTCTCATTCCTTCGTTCGCACTGTCTCAGCTCAGCCCAGCTTCCAGTAGATTCCCATCCCACCCTCACGCACACCCCATTTCCCTGATACCTTTGTCTGAGATTCTCTCCTCTCTGTCACTCTTTTCTCTCCTTCGTCCTGGGATCCTCTATCTCTCCCATCTATGGGCTCCCCACCCCGGGGAAGCCGCAGACAGACAGAAATGCCAGATATGTCACCAAGACATCAACATCTTCCCACACAGCCGGCTCCCCGCCCTTTCCCAGATCACCTGGCAAAGGAATTATCTGCTCCACCTATTCTGGAAGGGATCGCTGCTGGGATAGAGCCCAGGAGTCCTGCCCCAACTCCCACGGGAAGGGGGAAGGGGCGGGGGGGGTGGGGGAGATGAAGCCAGAAGTCCAGAGTCCCAGCCAACGTCCTGCTCTAAAATGCTGGACCCCACTTACCTCCCAAAGAACCCAGGAGTCCTGGCTTCCAGCCCCCCTGCTGTAACCACTAGACCCCACTCCGCTCCCAGAGCCAGGGATAGAAAATTTTAAGTGTAATTATGAATAAATAGGAAAAGATCATGCCTATGTTTTTATTGACAGAGCAAAGCAGCGCCATCACCTCAACTCAATGGCTTTTCTCTGCCCCACTCCAAAGGTGGCATATGTCAGTGCCAGGCAAGGAGCCCCTGTATAAACATCCCCCACCCCCCACCCCAGAGACAGCTGCATCTCAGACCTGACTAATAGTGCGTCTGCAACTTGAACCAAAGCAGACAGCACCGTGGCTTCAAACTACTCCATATGCTTTCCACTCTCCCACAGCTTAACCCCATCTTCCTCAGATTCAGCTATTCTTCCTCCGTGAGCTGATCCTTCCTCCCAGAGCACAGCCATCTTGTCTGTGATGACTACAACACTGCAATGCTACAGCCGCACGGGGTACTCAGAGACTCTTCTATTGCAATATGACCGAGGCAGGGCTGGGTGGATTATTTCCCACAAACAATTTATTTGTCCCCAAAAATACATTTTTCAGGCAACCGAAGCTCCTCGCCAACGTGGAGAATTCCAAAAAATGCCAAAGATTTCCTTTCAATATTTCCCAAACAAAATGTTGCGGCTTTTTCATTCGGAAATGACATTTCGGACAGAAATTCAGCTAGATTGAACCAAAAAAACGAGCACAAAAAAGGGGTCAAAACCACCCGAAAATGAAATATTCTGACTTTTGGTTTCCAAATGAAGGTTTGTTTTCAAATTTAACCAATTTCACCTCCCAAAATACCGCCCAAAAAGGGTAAAAATCACCCATAACCAAAATATTTTGGCTTCCCATTTGGAAACAACATTTTGTTTCAAGATGTAGCCAGATTTAACAAAGAACTCTACCAAAAACCCCCCCACACAAAATAGGGATAAAGAATGCCCCAGTGTCCCCAGTATGAAATATTTCAACTTCTCCTTTCCAAAGGACCTTTTGTTTTCAAATTTAGCCAGATTTAGCCAAAATCAAAAAAGGCATTCAAAGCACCCAGAAAGAAACAGTTCTTTCTGCCCAAATTGTCATTTTTTGGTGTTTCATTTTGCTGAGAAATACAGAATATTTTTTCTTGTTTTCCAGTTTGGCCATTAAACTTAAAAAAACCCCAACGATCATTTGCCCAGGTTTAGACAGAGACTATGACCAAATCAAGGACTACTGTATAAATAGCCAATATAGCTTTCTGGTCAACTCGCGATTGTATTCCTGACACAATGGGTGAGAGAAGAACGCTCCCTACAGGAACTAATGGCAATGGACGTAATTAATGCAAATCCCTAAGGCAGATAAGAAGTCTTTAGACATGTCACCCGCTGGGGAAACAACCCCCAGACTGGTCTGACCTGGTCCCAAGGCCTAGCAGACAGAGGACTTGAACCTGGATAAGATAACAGTTCTGGATCCAGGCAGAGAAACCCCATCCAAGAACTGAAGGAGCAGATACTTTCACCAACAGAACCAGGCCCTGTAAGTGATCTGGAAGGATTTTAGACATGCCAGGATCTCCGGGTGGAAGGAGAGTGAGACCTCATGAGCTCAGACCTGCCTATCAGACATATGTTCTTTTGTAAGATATCTCCTTGCTGTGAGGATGCTTTTGTTCCGAACCAATGGTACTTAGCTTGATGAACTTAAGCCAGTCCTGGCCACCAGAGCGAACAAGACGGCAGAATTGGCGCTGACGTCAGATCTGCTGAGGGAATTGCACGTCTGGAAGGAGAGCATTGCAGGATCTCACCCCAAGGGAGTTGAGGGCTAGAGGTCTAAGGGGAGGGTCTATTGAGATGGATGAAGGGGCAATAGGGCCAGTTACCTCTCAGCCTGTGAGAGTGGTCTGCTCCTATGAAGGCCAGGTAGAGCTGTGGGCCATCTCCACTTAGCCCAGTGGCTGCATGTTGATGTTGAATAGGATGGAGAAAGAGTCAGTCCTTGGGGGATTGTACAATTGAGGGGGCTGACAGGAGAGGGACAGTTTCCCACCACTACACGTTGGGTGTGTCCCTCTCAGAAAGTGTCACACCATTGTAGCACCATCCCCGTGACCTCTCCCACTTCTCTCAGGCAGGACACTGGTAGGGCAGTATTTTAAGCCTGAAGGTGAGTAACCACTGGAAGCAATTACCAAGGGGACGGGTGCATTTTCCAGCCCTCAGTGGAGCACGAGAGCTGTTTGTCTAACTTCTTGAAAACCTCCAATGATGGGGATTCCACAGCCTCCCTGGGTAACCTGTTCCAGTGCCGAGCTACCTTAGAGTTAGAAAGTTTTCACTAATTTCCTACCTACATCTCCCTCGCTACCGCCGGACATGCAGCACAACTCATCACCATCCTCTTTAGAGCAGCCCTTGACATATTTGAAGGCAGTTCTATCCCCTCTCAGTCTTATCATCTCTACACGGAACACACCCAGTTCTTTCAATCTTTGTCTATAGCTCATGTTTTCCAAACGTTCTGGTTGCTCTCCTCTGAACTTTCTCCAATCTCTCCACATCTTTCTTAAAGTGCAGGGCCTTCAGATACAGATGGGATGTCTTTCTAGAAGACGCTTCAGCCAAACCCAGATTATCAGGCTCAGTACAGGTCTAACTGAGTGAAATGTAATGGGTTGTGCTATAAGGAGGCCAGTCTAGGTGATTTGATGGTCCGGTCTGGCCTTCAGCTGTCAGAATAGCACATGTGACAGGGTCGAGTGGTGCAGAAAGGTCCAGCAGGATGTGCATGGATGTCTGTTCTCACCCCTTGATAGCAGGAGATCATCCATGAGTGCCACCAAAGCAGCTTCAATTCCATGTCCTGGCCTTCAGAGAAGGGGGGTTCAGTGGAGAGGCACAAGAACAATTGCAGGGTTAGACAACACCCCGATCATGAGAGACTCCAGGAGCTCAATCTGTTTAGCTGAACAGAGAGACGGTAAAAGGGAGATTTGATCCCACATGGGCATAAGGATCCATGCACTAGAACCTGGAGCTGCAAAGCCTGGGAGGGCCGACACTCCCACGGCACCACTGGCAGGGCATGCAGAGCCACCTCCTGGGAGCACTGCAGTGAGTAGGCACCACAGGAAGTACCGCCCAAAGGACCCAGAGTGACAGTACCCTGCGGCCCTCTGATTGGTCAAGCGCACTATTTAACCCTGGAAGGTGCCCCAGAAGTTGTCTGGGTAACTACACAGATGTCTGGTCTGCTCTCGCTCCAGACCTCACATTGTTTCCTGATCTCCAGTCTCTGACCCCAGCCTGACCCTCACTCCAGCCTGGTATTATCTTTGATCTCCAGTCTCCGATCCCAGCCTGATTCTGACCCCCATTCTTGCTTTTGAACCCGGCTCTAGCAATTCCTCTGACCCTGCTCACCAACTACCACCCTTCATGTGTGGACCCCAGCCCAGCAATGATGCTAGGCCAGACAACCCACTGCCCAGTCCATTACAATGGGGAACAAAGCTCTGATAATGCACTCTTCAGTCTAGCAAACAAAGGTGTATCCAGACCCAACAGATGGAAGTTGGAGCTAGACAAACTCAGACCGGAAAAAAGGCACAACGTTTTCACAGTATCAGAGGGGTAGCCGTGTTAGTCTGAATCTGTAAAAAGCAACAGAGGGTCCTGTGGCACCTTTAAGACTAACAGAAGTATTGGAGCATAAGCTTTCGTGGGTGAATGCCCACTTCATCAGACGCAAGACTTCTGTTAGTCTTAAAGGTGCCACAGGACCCTCTGTTGCTTTTAACATTTTCACAGTGAGGGGAATTAACCATGGGAATAAGGCATAGTGGATAGTTCATCACTGGCCATTTTAAAATCTGACGGGATGTTTTTCTAAAAGTTCTATTTCCAAGAGGAATTAATTCACGGCAGTCCTGAGACCTATGTTATACAGGAGATCAGACGAGGTGGTCACAGGGGTCCCGTCTGGTCTTAAAATTTATTAATCAGGCTGTGGCGGGCACAAGGAGATTAGCTTTCATAGAGCTTGGCGTCAGATGTAGGCTTCTTTCTGAGAGTCCTGTGGAACAGGTGAGGACCGATGCATCCCCTGGCGCCAGGCGAACTAACGTGTGTTGGAAGGAGGCGTTTGCGGTTTCCTTCAGCAGCGGCCCCGATTGCTCATAACCCTTCCAGAAAAGTTCAGTCTCGGTTTCATGCGTCTTTAGACGGACTCCTTTAGGGTGCCCAGAACTTCCTGATGAGCTCCGGGAATGAAGGAGGGGCTGCTGGGCTCAGGTTGTCTGGAGAAGGCTTCCCCCAAGGGGGATGATCTCAGCCAAGCAGGATGACAACCCCTGGTGCTTCGTTCTCTGGAAGGTCGTAAAAACTTGGGACTGGTGAAGAAATTACTTCCCTGGGTGGCTCTTTGGGGCAAGTTTAGCAGCTTCAATACAGGTGGATAGGAAGCTTCACTAGACCCCACTCCACCCCCAGAGAACCCAGGAGTCCTGACTTCCACCCCCGCTCTAACCCACCAGACCCCAGTCCCCCCCAGAGCTGGGGATAGAACCCAGGAGTCCCGACTCCCAGCCCCTGCCCCACACCAGATGAGTTGGTTTCTATTGGGACATCTGAGTCCTAAATCCCATCCCAGTCTCTAAACTTTAAGTTAAAATATGAAGATGCAGGAAAAATTTGCATGTTGGTTTTTATTGACAGAGCAAAGGAAAGGCCAATCACTTGACACAATAGCACTCCTCTGTTTCTCTGCCCCTCCCCAGAGGTGGCCATATCTGCATATCGGGTGAGGATCCCTATATAAACATCCCGTGTGCCCCACCCCAGAAGTGGCTGCATCTGCACATTGGGCGAGGATCACTGGATAAACATCCCCCGCGCCCCACCCCAGAGGCAGACGCATCTCTACGCAGGGCCAAGGGTCCCTTTATAATGTGATAACTTTGGAACGCCACCTCACATTGATTCCAAAATTCCAGGGAACGTTCCAGGCATCGATGGGTAGAGCTCTATGGATTTGGGGGGGAATCAGGAAAGCTATATGGGGAAAATGTGGGACACACTCAGTCCTCCCCCAGTGGCCTCTGTCAGCTGAGTCAGAAGCTTCAAACACCTCTGCAATTGTCTCTAGATCAAAGCACCGCTTGTGGGTCGCAATTAGCATATTCCAGTATAACAGCCCCTTCCGGCCCAGCGGCGCCCACGGTGCTGTGGCGTGCGCCAAGTTGGCGCGTGGAATTGCTGTCTGTCTGGCAGATCAGAGAAATAATTTAGCAAACAAGGAACGAGACAGGCTGACCTATTTACATATCTACATACGTCCCGGAAATCCAGGGGGGTGGGAGGGGGATGAACAGAGCCTCAGGCATGCAGGGGGAGAATGAGGGGGACCCTGGTAGGAGGTGAGGGAGAAATGGGGGGTGCATACGGCCCCTGGCGTGGGGCGCTTGGGAACATCAGGAGCTAGAATGGCAGCGCAAATCTGCCACCTGATGGCCACTTAGTAAAGAACAAGAAGTGGCTGCAAGTCAGTGCCAGGAGAGGGACAGTGAGTCGTCCCCATATAAATAGCCCCGGGCCCCGCCCCAAAGGGGCCTGTCCCAGGGCTGGGGAGGGGTCCCCGTGTGCCCAGCCCC
>NW_020715780.1:0-13181 GCF_002925995.2 Terrapene triunguis
ATTGGATTCTCCCACCAACCTGTGCCCAGCAGCCATGTTGGATCTGGTCGATGCCATGTCCTTCTGCCCCCCCTGGCCCTGACAATCTTCCTGGGGGTACAGCATTCTCATGATGGTGATGGGGAGCAGGGCGATGAGGAAGGAGAAACCCCAGGTGGGCGTGACAGGGTCCAGGAAGTGGCGGTTGTAGCAGACGGAGGTGCAGAAGCGCCGGTTCTCCTCCTCCTGGCTGCGGTTCCAGGCACACGCCAGATCATCCCGCGCGCTCTCCCACGGTGAGCTGGCGAAGTACAGGGCCAGCAGGCGCAGGCCCAGCAGGAAGAACCAGTGCTCCAGGCCCTGCCACCGCAGAGCCCCCGACATGGCCGACAGCACCGGGTGCAGGAGGCTCACCAGCGTGGAGACAATGATCAACATCTGCCCAGAGAGAGACATGGAGTGGAGTGGTGTGGGGGGCACAAAGGGGATGGCCACATGACCCACATGCCACACACCCAGAGAGAGCTAGTGGGCTTTCATTCCTTTGGGTCTTTCTTTTCTTGCTTTTCTCATTTCTTTCTTTCTTTCTCATTCCCTGGTTTTGTTCTTTCTTTCTTTCTTTCTTTCTTTCTTTCTCATTCCCTGGTTTTGTTCTTTCTTTCTTTCTTGTTTGCTCTCTTGCTGTCATTCTCATTCCCTTCCTTTCTTTTTCTTTCTTGTTCCACTATTCTTTCTGCCTCTGGTTTGGCCGAGCTCCCTGTATTATTTCCCTTTCTCCCTCCCTCCCTCCCTCCCTCCCTCCCAAACAAACCTCTTCCCAGATACCTTTTTCTGATATTCTCTCTTCTACCAGTCTCTATCACCAGTCTCTTCTCTCCTTTGTCCAAGGATCCTCTATCGTTCCAGGCTGCTGGCTCCGTGCCTGGGGGTGGAGGACCCGAGTTGCTTCCTTCAGCACAGGTGCACACCCGAGCCAAACAGCCAGAGAAGGAGAAGCTGAAGCCAGAAGTGAAATCCCAGAGCTACTCCCAAGACACCAACACCTTCCCACATAGCTGGCTCCCTGCCCTTTCCCGGATCAGATTCAGCTCCACCTATTCTGGGAGGGATCGCTGCATGAACAGAACGCAGGAGTCCTGCCCAAATACTCAAAGGTGGAAGCAGAAGCCCAAAGGACAGCAGCCCAGCCAACTTCCTGCTGTAAGCCACTAGACCCCCACTCCCCTCCCAGAGCTGGGGAGAGAACCCAGGAGTCCTGGCTCCCAGCCCCCCCTGCCTCTAACCACTAGACCCCACTCCCGTCCTGGAGAGCCCAGCTAGCTGAAGGTACTTAGGTGGCTACTCGGAAATGCCTAAGGGGATCATCATGGGTAATCCCATGATTGCCAAAAGCGCATAGCCCCCTCACTTTGCACAACCTTCCTTCCACCTCAGACCATGCCATGTAGCCCTCCAACCCCTCCACCCCTTCCCCCCTCCAATCCCACTCCCTTCCGCCACCTCTGCTGTCCTCCTGCCCCGCTCCCCAGCCCCTTCCCCTCTCCTCCCAGTATGCCCCATTCCTGGTCCCCCCTCTCATCCTCCAGTCCCCTGTCCACCTCTCCCCGGCCCTTCCGTTCCCCGTTCACCCCTGTCCTGGCATCCCCCTCACATTCCCAGGGCCCCCTCAGCACCCTGCCTTCCCCCATCTCCCTCTCTTCCCACCCATCACAGCACCTCAGGTGTCCCCCCTCTGGGGCCTTCTCCCCCTCCTGTCTCCCATGGCAACAGGTGGCCCGGCCTAGCCACATGCCCCCATAGCCTAGGCAGATCAGGATGCTGAAGCAGGCGGTGAGGGCCAAGATGACCAGAGCCATGTGCTTGTCGGCCTGGCCCCGCACGGCGCACTCGAGGACAGGGGGGCAGGCCGGGGTGCCGGGGAAGCAGGGGAAGGTGGGACCTGATACCATGGGCAGCTGCCGGGCCAGCAAGGCCCACAGGAATCCAACCTCAGTGGCCAGCAGCACAACGATGCACACGGTGATGACGCCGGCACACCAGGGGGGCTGGGCAGCCATGTTGGGTCCTGCCGGTGACCCAGTCACACCACTCAGGCCAACCGTGTTGGCTCTGGCAGCCACATTGGTCGCGCCAACCAGCTTTGGGGTGGCGGCCATGTTGGAGTCTTCCACTGGTCTGAATGTTGCAGCCATGTTGGATTTGGTGACCATATTGGATTCTCCCAGCAGCCGGACCGTGGCAGCCCTGTTGGATTTCGTGGCTATGTTGGATTCCCCAACTAGCTTGGGTCTGGTGGCCCTGGAGGATTCTACCGACGTGTGCTCAGTGGCCTTCTTGGATCTGGCCGTTGCTGTGACGTCCTGCCCCCCCTTGCCGTGAGCATCCTCTTTGGGGTACAGCATTCTGATGATGGTGATGGGGAGCAGGGCGATGAGGAAGGAGAAGCCCCAGGTGGGCAGGACGGGTATCAGGAAGTGGCGGTTGTAACAGACCGAGGTGCAGAAGGTCCGGGTCTCCGCCTCCTGGCCGGGGCTCCAGGCACATGCCATATCCTGGTGTGCACTCTCCCACGGCGAACTGGCAAAGTACATGGCCAGCAGGCGCAGGCCCAGCAGGAAGTACCAGTGTGACAGGCCCTGCCACAGCACAGCCCCCGACAACGCCGACAGCACCGGTTGCAGGAGGCTCACCAGGGTGGACACAATGAGCAACATCTGCTGGGAGACAGGAATGACGTGGAGTGACACGGGGCACAAGGACGGGACGCTAACACAATCCACACACCACCCACGGGAGAGGTAGCTAGCGAGCTTTCATTCCTTTGGGTTCTTTCTTTATTTATTTCTTTCTTTCATTTTGTCTGTCTGTCCCAGGGCTGGGCTACACTGAGACCTGACCCCAGCATAGCTGCACACCCCTGAGTGACCCCCGGTACAAACAGCGCTACGTCAAGGGCAGAAATCTTCTCTCCACCTAGCTGCCGCCTCTCGGGGAAGTGGATTCAGTAGGTTCACAGGAGAACCCCTCCCGTAGGCGTCAGTCGTGTCAACACTGAAGAAGCTACAGCTGTGACACTCCCGCGTTTCAAGACCTGCCCTGAATTAATTCCCATTTAAACTTCCTTTCTCTCCTTCTCCCGCCCTTCTTCTCTTCATTTCGCCTTCGTCCTCATTCTTCCCATTATTGTAATAATCATTTATTATGGATATTTTTGGCTACACCTACAGACCTGGACCAAGTTCAGGGCCCCGATGGCTCCAGGTGCTGCACCGATTTTCCCTGCCAAGACCGGGGTCTGGCCCAGCACTCTGCTTAGCACTGCGCAGACGCCCCTCCACCCCCTCAGGCCAGGATCAGGGTCCCCGTCTCCCTGGGCCCTGCGCAGACGCCCCTCCACCCCCTCAGGCCAGGATCAGAGTCCCCGTCTCCCCGGGCCCTGCGCAGACACACAGTGAGAGGCAGTCCCTGCCCCCAAGAACCCCCACTCTTTTTTTCTCATTCCCTCGTGCTCTCTGTCTCAGCTCAGCCCAGCTTCCAGTACCATTCCCCCCCCCCCCACCCCATGCACACTCCATTTTCCTGATACCTTTGGCTGAGATTCTCTCCTCTCTCACACTCTGTCACTCTTTTCTCTCCTTCGTCCTGGGATCCTCTATCTCGCTGGGCTATGGGATCCAAACCTCGGGGTGAGGGGAGCTGAGATTCTACCCGCAGGACCAGCGTACATCGAGTCAAACAGCCAGAGAAGGGGAAGCCGCAGACCCAGAGAAATGCCAGAGCTATCATCAAACCATCAACATCTTCCCACACAGCTGGCTCCCCGCCCTTTCCCTGATCAGCTGGCAAAGGGATTATCTCTGCTCCACCTATTCTGGGAGGGATCACTGCTGGGATAGAGCCCAGGAGTCCTGCCCCAACTCCCACGGTGGAAGTAGAAGCCAGAAATCCAGAATCTCAGCCAACCCTGCTCCGATCCACTAGACCCCACTCCCCTTCCACAACCAGGGATAGAACCCAGGAGTCCTGGCTCCCAGTCCCCCTGTTGTAACCCACTAGGTCCCACTCCCCTCCCAGAGCTGGGAATAGAAAATTTTAAGTGTAATTATGAATAAATAAAAAAACCAATACCTATGTTTGTATTGACAGAGCAAAGCGAGGCTGTACACTCAATTCAATGACATCCCTCTGCCCCACCCCAGGGGTGGCTACATCTCAATGCCAGGAATGGGGTACCTGTATAAACAACCCTTACGCTCCACCCCAGAGATGGCTGAATGTCAGACCTGACTTATGCTGGCTTTGCACCTTGAACCAAAGCAGACAGCACCGTGGCTTCGGACCACTTGATATGCTTTCCATTCTCCCACAGCTTCACCCCATCTTGCTCAGATTCAGCTATTCTTCGTCTGTGAGCTGATCTCGTCCCAGAGCACAGCCACCTTGTCGGTAATGACTGCAACACTGCAATGCCACAGACACACGGGGTACTCAGAGACTCTTCTATTGCAATACGTCCGAGGCAGGGCTGGGTGGATTATTTGCCACAAACAATTTATTACCAGAAAAAAATGCACTTGTGGGCAATTGAAACTCTTCACAAATTCAGAGAATTCTGAAAAACGCTGAAGGTTTCCTTTCAGGATTTTCAAAACAACACGTTGTGGCTTTTTCATTTTGAAATGACGTTTCAGGTAGAAATTCAGGTAGATTGAACCAAAAGAAAAAAACAAGCACAAAAAAGAGTCAAAAACACCCCAAAATGAAATATTCTGACTTTTGGTTTCCAAGTGAAGGTTAATTTTCAAAGTTAACCAATTAACCCCTTCCCCACCAAAATAAAAACAAGAGGGATAAAACCACTCATAACCAAAACACTTTGACTTCCTATTTTGAAACCACATTTTGTTTCAAGATGAAGCCAGATCTGACAAAACAATATGACAAAAAAATGCACAAAAAAGCCAATTAACCCACCACACACCCCCCCAGACCTTGCAAAAAAAATAAATCAACTTTGCATTCCAAAAAAACATTTGATTTGAAATTTATCCGGATTTAACGAAAATCAAAAGAGCTTAAAGGCACCCAAAAAGAAACAGTTTCTTCTGTCCAAATCATGGTATTTTGCTTGACAAGCTTAAGCCAGTCCTGGACACCAGAATGAACAGGATGGTAGGATCTGCTGAGGGAACTGCAGGTCTGGAAGAAGAGCATTGCAGGATCTCACCCGAAGGGAGTTGAGGGCCTAGATGTCTAAGGGGAGGGTCTATTGAGATGGATGAAGGGGCAATAGGGCCAGTTACCTCTCAGCCTGTGAGAGTGGTCTGCTCCTATGAAGGCCAGGTAGAGCTGTGGGCCATCTCCACTTAGCCCAGTGTCTGCATGTCAATGTTGAATAGGATGGAGAAAGAGTCAGTCCTTGGGGGATTGTACAGTTCCAGAGCATCGCCCGGGGACTCCATGACAACTGGTGGCAAAGGTGGGATGTACTGCACCCCGTGAATGGCGCTTCTTGCAGTAAGTGACTGGGGAGCAGTAAAATGAAGGGGAATTGACAAGGACCAGGCATGCTGAAGGCTCAGAGAGGGGCGGTTTCAGGGGGCAAAGGAGCTACGCTTAACCCCTGGGAGCGTGTGACCAGCGAGAAGGACTTTTGCAGTAACAGGGTTACCCTGGGGATTGCAGCGAGCAGTCCCAGGGGCGGAGGAGTTTGCAGCTCGATCCTGGCAAAGAGGTGGTGACCTCAAGAAGGGCTGGCACACTGGGGAGTCTTCCTGGAAACCATGGGGGAGCTGAGAGCACACAGGCCTCTGAATCCAAAGCAATTTGGGAACAGCGGAGTGATGGCCTATCACCATCTCCTCAAGAAGGACATTGTGATCCTGTGCAAAAAGAGAGGCTTACGCATTGGGAAGTTCACCAAGCCCCAGTTAATCATGCAGCTGGAGGACAAAGACTGCTCTAAGGAGCAGATTCCTGACCCAGATGGGGCTACAAGAGGATCTGGGAGCAGCTGGAGTGGTAGCCAGGCATCCCCATGAGTCTGGTCCCCAACCAGATGGGGGTCTTCACGATCGGGTTCCCCATCAGGGGATCGGAGATGGATGAGATTGGAGCTGAGTCCGAGAGAGCGAGAGGAACGTGAGAGACAGCAAGAGCCCAAGAAAGAGCTGCAGGAGAAGCAGCAGCAGCATGGACTGGCGATGGTGGAGCGGAGAGGCATAGGGGACTTCCCAGGGGTGAGTGGGGATAGACCCCGGGGTGCCAGATTCATAGAATCATAGAATATCAGTGTTGGAAGAGACCTCAGGAGGTCATCTAGTCCAACCCCCTGCTCAAAGCAGGACCAATTCCCAACTAAATCATCCCAGCCAGGGCTTTGTCAAGCCTGACCTTAAAAATCTTTAAGGAAGGAGATTCCACCCCCTCCCTAGGTAACCCATTCCAGTGCTTCATCACCCTCCTAGTGAAATTTTTTTTCCTAATATCCAACCTAGACCTCCCCCACTGCAACTTGAGACCATTGCTCCTTGTTCTGTCATCTGGTACCACTGAGAACAGTCTAGATCCATCCTCTTTGGAACCCCCCTTTCAGGTAGTTGAAGGCTGCTATCAAATCCCCCCTCACTCTTCTCTTCTGCAGACTAAACAATTCCAGTTCCCTCAGCCTCTCCTCATAAGTCATGTGCTCCAGCCCCCTAATCATTTTTGTTGCCCTCCGCTGGACTCTCTCCAATTTTTCCACATCCTTCTTGCAGTGTGGGGCCCAAAACTGGACACAGTACTCCAGATGAGGCCTCACCAATGCCGAACAGAGGGGAATGATCATGTCCCTCGATCTGCTGGCAATGCCCCTACTTATACAACCCAAAATGCCGTTAGCCTTCTTGGCAACAAGGGCACACTGCCGACTTGTATCCAGCTTCTCATCCACTGTGACCCCTAGGTCCTTTTCTGCAGTACTCCAGATGAGGCCTCACCAATGCCGAATAGAGGGGAATGATCACGTCCCTCGATCCGCTGGCAATGCCCCTACTTATACAGCCCAAAATGCCGTTAGCCTTCTTGGCAACAAGGGCACACTGCTGACTCGTATCCAGCTTCTCGTCCATGGTAACCCCTAGGTCCTTTTCTGCAGAACTGCTGCCTGGCCATTCGGTCCCTAGTCTGTAGCAGTGAATGGGATTCTTCCGTCCTAAGTGCAGGGTCTTCCTTAACATAGGCTTTTAGTTTAACCACTTCCTTGGGGGGTTTGGTATTTTAGGGTTAACCTGTGGCTGCCATTAGCATAAGAAACTTTTTCCCTTCCTTCCTGTTCCAGAGGGTCAAAATCCGAGCTCTTTTGCTTAACAGAATCCATTGGCTGGCTGGGTGTGTCCTTTTTGCGAACAGCTACAGGCGAGTCTGTTTCCCCCCAGTCAGTCAGGTAACCTGCATCAACACAGACACTAGCTTGTTTACTAGTTTTCAGATCCTCAAGCTTTACCAATTCCAAGGCTGGACTCCGTCTTAAAGAGATACCGTCCATTTTCACTAGCATGTTAGACGCAAGGTTCCTTTGTCCTTCCCTTACCAACCTCTGCTTCCACATGGAATCAGATGTCAAGTCCACTAAGAGACTACAAAACAGATCCAAAATATCTAGAGATGAGCGTTTACCTGCTCTCCCTGTAGTCTCGAGAGATTCACTGCACAACCGGCATCCTGCTCTGCAGATTCAACTGTCCGATCCTCCCTCTGAATCGGAGACACAGACTGTTTACTCAAAGAATCAACATGGACACAGTCCTGTCCCAACACCACTGTCTCCCCAACAAGATGGTTAAGCTCATAGGGCTGTTTAAATTCCCTAACCATTTTTATTTCCTTTGAAACCTTTTCAAAGCTATCCACACTGGGTCATTCTAAAGCAAAGTCAGTGGATCTATACATCTCAGAAAGACTCTGGCACTTAGGAACTGGAACACGTCTCCCAAACAAACTGTTGCTTTCTCTAAACAGTGATTCACCCTGAGACTATGTCTACACTACAGAATTAGGTCGGATTTATAGAAGCCGGTTTTATAGAAACCGGTTGTATGCAGCCGATTGTGTGTGTCCCCACCTAAAATGCTCTAAGTGCATGAAGTCGGCGGACCGCGTCCACAGTACCGAGGCTAGCGTCGACTTCCGGCGCATTGCACTATGGTACCTATCCCACAGTTCCCGGAGCCTCCGGCGCCCATTGGAATTATGGGTTGAGATCGCAATGCCCGGATGATGCAAAGCAGTGCCGCGAGGGGTTCTGGGTACATTGCGTCAGGCCCCTCCCCCGCCGTCACAGCAACGGCAGACAATAGATTCGCGCCTTTTTACCTGGGTTACCTGTGCAGACAACATACCACGCCAAGCATTGAGCCCGCTCAGCTCAGCTCACCGTCACCATATCTCTTCCGGGTGCCGGCAAACGTGGGACTGCATTGCTAAACAGCAGCAGCAGCTTACTGCCTTTTGGCGGTAGACGGTGCAGCATGACTGGTAGCCTTCATTGGCGATCTGGGTGCTGGCAGCTGTGGGGCTGGCAGCCGTGGGGCTGCATTGCACCAGCCCCTTGCCTTTTGGTAGAAGATGGTTTATTACGACTGGTAACCGTCGTCGTCGTACTGCAGTGGCTGTCGATCATGGGCACCCGGGCAGACAATGATGGTTATCAGTCGTAGTATGCTATTTTCTGCCAGGCGCCCTGCTGGCTCATTGCACGTTAGCAGAGTCGTAGTATGCTATTTTCTGCCAAGTGCCCAGTATTGTCTGCTAAGCACCCAGAAGAGGCCGATGGCGATCTGGGTGCTGGCAGACATGGGGCTGGCAGACGTGGGGCTAGATTGCTACACAGCAGCAACCCCTTGCCTTTTGGGCAGAAGATAGTATATTATGACTGGTATCCGTCGTTGTCACACTGCAGTGGGCATCATATTGTGCAGTAGACCTGAAGGCTTACTGCCAAGCGCCCAGTATTTGCTGCCAAGCACCCAGAAAATGCCAAGGGCTATCAGTCATGCTGCGCCGTCGTCTTAAGATGTAAAAAATAGATTTATTCTCCATTCATTTGCTTCCCCCCTCCCTCCTGCTAAACCCAGGCTTTTGAGTTCAATCTTTGGGGGGGGGGGCATTCTGTGTGACAGTTGTTTGTGTTTCTCCCTGATGCAAAGCCACCTTTCTTGATTTTAATTCCCTGTACCTGTACGCGGTGTCACTCGCCCCTCCCTCCCTCTCTCCCTCCCTCCCTTCTTCCCCTGGTCCGTCAGATACTACTTTCGCGCCTTTTTTCAGACCACACGCCATAGCCAGCACTGGGATCATGGAGCCCGCTCAGATCACCGCGGCAATTCTGAGCACTATGAACACCACGCGCATTGTCCTGGAAAACATGCAGAGCCTCCTGGACATGCCAAAGCCAAACCAGGACCAGCTGAGGAGGAGGCGATTGCAGCGCGGCGACGATAGTGATGAGGAAATTGACATGGACCTCTCACAAGGCACAGGCCCCAGCAATGTGGAAATCTTGGTGTTACTGGGGCAGGTTCATGCCGTGGACCGCCGATTCTGGGCCCGGGAAACAAGCACAGAGTGGTGGGACCGCATCGTGTTGCAGGTCTGGGACGATGCCCAGTGGCTGCGAAACTTTAGCATGCGTAAGGGCACTTTCATGGAACTTTGTGACTTGCTTTCCCCTGCCCTGAAGCGCCAGAATACCAGGATGAGAGCAGCCCTCACAGTGGAGAAGCGAGTGGCGATAGCCCTGTGGAAGCTTGCAACGCCAGACAGCTACCGGTCAGTCGGGAATCAATTTGGAGTGGGCAAATCTACTGTGGGGGCTGCTGTGATCCAAGTTGCCAGGGCAATGAGAGACCTGGTGATATCAAGGGTAGTGACTCTGGGAAACGTGCAGACCATAGTGGATGGCTTTGCTGCAATGGGATTCCCAAACTGTGGTGGGGCCATAGACGGAACCCATATCCCTATCTTGGCACCGGCGCACCAAGCCGCCGACTACATAAACCGCAAGGGGTACTTTTCAATGCTGCTGCAAGCCCTGGTGGATCACAAGGGACGTTTCACCGACATCAACGTGGGCTGGCCGGGAAGGGTACATGATGCTCGCGTCTTCAGGCAGTCTCTTCTGTTTCGAAAGCTGGAGGAAGGGACTTTCTTCCCGGACCAGAAAATAACCATTGGGGATGTTGAAATGCCTATCGTGATCCTTGGGGACCCAGCCTACCCTTTAATGCCATGGCTCATGAAGCCGTACACAGGCAGCCTGGACAGTAGTCAGGACCTGTTCAACTACAGGCTGAGCAAGTGCCGAATGGTGGTGGAATGTGCATTTGGCCGTTTAAAAGCGCGCTGGCGCAGCTTACTGACTCGCTCAGACCTTAGCGAAAAGAATCTCCCCATTGTTATTGCTGCTTGCTGTGCGCTCCACAATATATGTGAAAGTAAGGGGGAGACATTTATGGCGGGGTGGGAGGTTGAGGCAAATCGCCTGGCCGCTGATTACGCGCAGCCAGACACCAGGGCGGTTAGAGGAGCACAGCAGGGCGCGGTGCGCATCAGAGAAGCGTTGAAAACCAGTTTTGTGACTGGCCAGGCTACGGAGTGAAACTTCTGTTTGTTGCTCCTTGATGAACCCTCTGCCCCTCCCCACCACCCTGTTAACTCTACTTCCCTGCAAACCAACCACCCCACCCTCCCCCACTACCCTCCCCCCTTCGAGCACCACTTGCAGAGGCAATAAAGTCATTGTTGCTTCACATTCATGCATTCTTTATTAATTCAGCACACAACTAGGGGGATAATTGGAAAGGTAGCCCGGGATGGGTGGGGGAGGAGGGAAGGAAAAGGACACACTCCAATTTAAAACTTTAAAACTTATTGCTATGGAAATCATCTAGGGTGGAGTGAGTGGGTGGCCGAAGGCCCCCCCACCGTGTTCTTGGGCGTCTGGGTGAGGAGGCAATGGGACTTGGGGAGGAGGGCTGCTGGTTACAGAGGGGCTGTAGCGGCGGTCTCTGCTCCTGCTGCCTTTCCTGCAGCTCAACCATACGCAGGAGCATATCACTTTGATGCTCCAGCAGCCGGAGCATCGACTCTTGCTTTCTGATTACAAGTTGACGCCACCTCTCCTCTTCAGCCCGCGTTTCAGTACGCAACTTCTCCTCTTCAGCACGCCACCTCTCCTCTCGCTCATATTGGGCTTTTTTAAAATCAGTCATTGACTGCCTCCACGCATTCAGCTGTGCTCTGTCAGCGTGGGAGGCAGTCTGAAGTTCAGTAAACATTTCGTCACGCGTCCTTCGCTTCCTTCTTCGAATATTCACTAGCCTCTGCGAAGGAGTAAGATTTGCAGCTGGTGGAGAAGGGAGAGGTTGTTAAAAAAGATACATTTTAGAGAACAATGGGTAGACTCTTTCACGTTAGATTTTGCTGTTCACAACATCACACAGCACATGTGCTTTCGTTACAAGGTCGCATTTTTCCTCTTATATTGAGAGTCTCCTGGTTTGGTGTGAGAGATCACTCACGCAGTGCCAGGACACAGATTTCAGCTTGCAGGCAGCCATGGTAAGACATATAGTCTTTGGGCTTTTTTAACCTTCTTAACATGTGGGGATGGTTTCAAACAGTTCTGCCCTCATTTCCCATACCAAGCACCCGTGCCATTTAAAATGGGTTTGCAATGTAAAAGGAGGGGCTGCGATTTCAGGTTTAACATGCAGCACAAACCCAACTAACTCCCCTCCCCCTCACACCCAATTCTCTGGGATGGTCACTTCACCCCTCCCCCCCACCGCGTGGTTAACAGCGGGGAATATTTCTGTTCAGCAGACCAGGAAGGGGCACCTCTGAATGTCCCCTTAATAAAATTGCCCCATTTTAACCAGGTGACCGTGAATGATATCACTCTCCTGAGGATAACAAAGAGCGATAAGGAATGGATGTTGTCTGCATGCCAGCAAACACCGGGACCATACGCTGCCATGCTTTGTTATGCAATGATTCCAGACTACGTGCTACTGGCCTGGCGTGGTAAAGTGTCCTACCATGGCGGACGGGATAAGGCAGCCCTCCCCAGAAACCTTTTGCAAAGGCTTTGGGATTACATGAAGGAGAGCTTTCTGGAGATGTCCCTGGAGGATTTCCGCTCCATCCCCATACACGTTAACAGACTTTTCCAGTAGCTGTACTGGCCGCGATTGCCAGGGCAAATTAATCATTAATCATTAAACACGCTTGTTTTTAAGCCATGTGTAATATTTACAAAGGTACACTCACCAGAGGTCCCCTGTGTGCCCTCAGGGTCTTGGGTCAGTTCGGGGGTTACTGTTTCCAGGTCCAGGGTGACAAACATATCCTGGCTGTTGGGGTAACTGGTTTCTCCGCTTCCTTGCTGCTGTGAGCTATCTATGTTCTCTCCATCCTCATCTTCCTCGTCCGCCGAACCCGCTTCCCCGTTTGCAGAGAGGGACTCATAGAACACGCTTGGGCTAGTGGTGGCTGCACGCCCTAGAATGGCATGCAGCTCCGCGTAGTAGCGGCATGTTTGCGGCTCTGCCCCGGACCTTCCGTTTGCGTCTCTGACTTTGTGGTAGGCTTGCCTTAGCTCCTTAATTTTCACGCGGCACTGCCGCGCGTCCCTGTTATGGCCTCTGTCCTTCATGGCCTTGGAGATCTTTTCTAATGTTTTGCCGTTTCTTTTACTGTTTCGGAGTTCGGCGAGCACTGCTTCATCTCCCCAGATGGCGATCAGATCCTGTACCTCCCGTTCGGTCCAGGCTGGAGCTCTTCTGCGATCCTGGGACTGGGACTGGGACTCCATCATGGTTACCTGTGCTGATGGGCTCTGCATGGTCACCTGTGCTCTCCACGCTGAGCAAACAGGAAATGAAATTCAAACGTTCGCGGGGCTTTTCCTGTCTACCTGGCCAGTGCATCTGAGATGAGAGTGCTGTCCAGAGCGGTCACAATGAAGCACTGTGGGATAGCTCCCGGAGGCCAGTAATGTCGAATTCCGTCCACACTAACCCAATTCCGACCCCCTAAGGCCGATTTTATCGCTAATCCCCTTGTCGAGGTGGTGTTAGGAAACCGGTTTAAAGGGCCCTTTAAGTCGACAGAAAGGGCTTCGTAGTGTAAACGTGTCCAGGCTTAAGTCGATTTAACGC
>NW_020715780.1:43181-49259 GCF_002925995.2 Terrapene triunguis
CCACTCTTTTATTCTCATTCCTTCGTTCGCACTGTCTCAGCTCAGCCCAGCTTCCAGTAGATTCCCATCCCACCCTCACGCACACCCCATTTCCCTGATACCTTTGTCTGAGATTCTCTCCTCTCTGTCACTCTTTTCTCTCCTTCGTCCTGGGATCCTCTATCTCTCCCATCTATGGGCTCCCCACCCCGGGGAAGCCGCAGACAGACAGAAATGCCAGATATGTCACCAAGACATCAACATCTTCCCACACAGCCGGCTCCCCGCCCTTTCCCAGATCACCTGGCAAAGGAATTATCTGCTCCACCTATTCTGGAAGGGATCGCTGCTGGGATAGAGCCCAGGAGTCCTGCCCCAACTCCCACGGGAAGGGGGAAGGGGCGTGGGGGGGGAGATGAAGCCAGAAGTCCAGAGTCCCAGCCAACGTCCTGCTCTAAAATGCTGGACCCCACTTACCTCCCAAAGAACCCAGGAGTCCTGGCTTCCAGCTCCCTTGCTGTAACCACTAGACCCCACTCCGCTCCCAGAGCCAGGGATAGAAAATTTTAAGTGTAATTATGAATAAATAGGAAAAGATCATGCTTATGTTTTTATTGACAGAGCAAAGCAGCGCCATCACCTCAACTCAATGGCTTTTCTCTGCCCCACTCCAAAGGTGGCATATGTCAGTGCCAGGCAAGGAGCCCCTGTATAAACATCCCCCGCCCCCCACCCCAGAGACAGCTGCATCTCAGACCTGACTAATAGTGGGTCTGCAACTTGAACCAAAGCAGACAGCACCGTGGCTTCAAACTACTCCATATGCTTTCCACTCTCCCACAGCTTAACCCCATCTTCCTCAGATTCAGCTATTCTTCCTCCGTGAGCTGATCCTTCCTCCCAGAGCACAGCCATCTTGTCTGTGATGACTACAACACTGCAATGCTACAGACGCACGGGGTACTCAGAGACTCTTCTATTGCAATATGACCGAGGCAGGGCTGGGTGGATTATTTCCCACAAACAATTTATTTGTCCCCAAAAATACATTTTTCAGGCAACCGAAGCTCCTCGCCAACGTGGAGAATTCCAAAAAATGCCAAAGATTTCCTTTCAATATTTCCCAAACAAAATGTTGCGGCTTTTTCATTTGGAAATGACATTTCGGACAGAAATTCAGCTAGATTGAACCAAAAAAACGAGCACAAAAAAGGGGTCAAAACCACCCGAAAATGAAATATTCTGACTTTTGGTTTCCAAATGAAGGTTTGTTTTCAAATTTAACCAATTTCACCTCCCAAAATACCGCCCAAAAAGGGTAAAAATCACCCATAACCAAAATATTTTGGCTTCCCATTTGGAAACAACATTTTGTTTCAAGATGTAGCCAGATTTAACAAAGAACTCTACCAAAAACCCCCACACACAAAATAGGGATAAAGAATGCCCCAGTGTCCCCAGTATGAAATATTTCAACTTCTCCTTTCCAAAGGACCTTTTGTTTTCAAATTTAGCCAGATTTAGCCAAAATCAAAAAAGGCATTCAAAGCACCCAGAAAGAAACAGTTCTTTCTGCCCAAATTGTCGTTTTTTGGTGTTTCATTTTGCTGAGAAATACAGAATATTTTTTCTTGTTTTCCAGTTTGGCCATTAAACTTAAAAAAAACCCAGCGATCATTTGCCCAGGTTTAGACAGAGACTATGACCAAATCAAGGACTACTGTATAAATAGCCAATATAGCTTTCTGGTCAACTCGCGATTGTATTCCTGACGCAATGGGTGAGAGAAGAACGCTCCCTACAGGAACTAATGGCAACGGACATAATTAATGCAAATCCCTAAGGCAGATAAGAAGTCTTTAGACATGTCACCCGCTGGGGAAACAACCCCCAGACTGGTCTGACCTGGTCCCAAGGCCTAGCAGACAGAGGACTTGAACCTGGATAAGATAACAGTTCTGGATCCAGGCAGAGAAACCCCATCCAAGAACTGAAGGACCAGATACTTTCACCAACAGAACCAGGCCCTGTAAGTGATCTGGAAGGATTTTAGACATGCCAGGATCTCCGGGTGGAAGGAGAGTGAGACCTCATGAGCTCAGACCTGCCTATCAGACATATGTTCTTTTGTAAGATATCTCCTTGCTGTGAGGATGCTTTTGTTCTGAACCAATGGTACTTAGCTTGATGAACTTAAGCCAGTCCTGGCCACCAGAGCGAACAAGACGGCAGAATTGGCGCTGACGTCAGATCTGCTGAGGGAATTGCACGTCTGGAAGGAGAGCATTGCAGGATCTCACCCCAAGGGAGTTGAGGGCTAGAGGTCTAAGGGGAGGGTCTATTGAGATGGATGAAGGGGCAATAGGGCCAGTTACCTCTCAGCCTGTGAGAGTGGTCTGCTCCTATGAAGGCCAGGTAGAGCTGTGGGCCATCTCCACTTAAACCAGTGGCTGCCTGTTGATGTTGAATAGGATGGAGAAAGAGTCAGTCCTTGGGGGATTGTACAATTGAGGGGGCTGACAGGAGAGGGACAGTTTCCCACCACTACACCTTGGGTGTGTCCCTCTCAGAAAGCGTCACACCATTGTAGCACCATCCCCGTGACCTCTCCCACTTCTCTCAGGCAGGACACTGGTAGGGCAGTATTTTAAGTGTGAAGGTGAGTAACTACTGGAAGCAATTACCAAGGGGACGGGTGCATTTTCCAGCCCTCGATGGAGCACCAGAGATGTTTGTCTAACTTCTTAAAAACCTCCAACAATGGTGATTCCACAGCCTCCCTGGGTAACCTGTTCCAGTGCCGAGCTACCTTAGAGTTAGAAAGTTTTCACTAATTTCCTACCTACATCTCCCTCGCTACCGCCGGACATGCAGCACAACTCATCACCATCCTCTTTAGAGCAGCCCTTGACATATTTGAAGGCAGTTCTATCCCCTCTCAGTCTTATCATCTCTACACGGAACACACCCAGTTCTTTCAATCTTTGTCTACAGCTCATGTTTTCCAAACGTTCTGGTTGCTCTCCTCTGAACTTTCTCCAATCTCTCCACATCTTTCTTAAAGTGCAGGGCATTCGGATACAGATGGGATGTCTTTCTAGAAGACGCTTCAGCCAAACCCAGATTATCAGGCTCAGTACAGGTCTAACTGAGTGAAATGTAATGGGTTGTGCTATAAGGAGGCCAGTCTAGGTGATTTGATGGTCCGGTCTGGCCTTCAGCTGTCAAAATAGCACATGTGACAGGGTAAGTGGTGCAGAAAGGTCCAGCAGGATGAGCATGGATGTCTGTTCTCACCCCTTGATAGCAGGAGATCATCCATGAGTGCCACCAAAGCAGCTTCAATTCCATGTCCTGGCCTTCAGAGAAGGGGGGTTCAGTGGAGAGGCACAAGAACAATTGCAGGGTTAGACAACACCCCAATCATGAGAGACTCCAGGAGCTCAATCTGTTTAGCTGAACAGAGAGACGGTAAAAGGGAGATTTGATCCCACATGGGGACTGCAAAGCCTGGGAGGGCCGACACTCCCATGGCACCACTGGCAGGGCATGCAGAGCCACCTCCTGGGAGCACTGCAGTGAGTAGGCACCACAGGAAGTACCGCCCAAAGGACCCAGAGTGACAGTACCCTGCGGCCTTGGTCAAGCGCACTATTTAACCCTGGAAGGTGCCCCAGAAGTTGTCTGGGTAACTACACAGATGTCTGGTCTGCTCTCACTCCAGACCTCACATTGTTTCCTGATCTCCAGTCTCTGACCCCAGCCTGACCCTCACTCCAGCCTGGTATTATCTTTGATCTCCAGTCTCCGATCCCTGCCTGATTCTGACCCCCATTCTTGCTTTTGAACCCGGCTCTAGCAATTCCTCTGACCCTGCTCACCAACTACCATCCTTCATGTGTGGACCCCAGCCCAGCAATGATGCTAGGCCAGACAACCCACTGCCCAGTCCATTACAATGGGGAACAAAGCTCTGATAATGCACTCTTCAGTCTAGCAAACAAAGGACCCAACAGATGGAAGTTGGAGCTAGACAAACTCAGACCGGAAACAAGGCACAACGTTTTCACAGTATCAGAGGGGTAGCCGTGTTAGTCTGAATCTGTAAAAAGCAACAGAGGGTCATGTGGCACCTTTAAGACTGACAGAAGTATTGGAGCATAAGCTTTCGTGGGTAAATGCCCACTTCATCAGACGCAAGACTTCTGTTAGTCTTAAAGGTGCCACAGGACCCTCTGTTGCTTTTAACATTTTCACAGTGAGGGGAATTAACCATGGGAATAAGGCATAGTGGATAGTTCATCACTGGCCATTTTAAAATCTGACGGGATGTTTTTCTAAAAGTTCTATTTCCAAGAGGAATTAATTCAGGGCAGTCCTGAGACCTATGTTATACAGGAGATCAGACGAGGTGGTCACAGGGGTCCCGTCTGGTCTTAAAATGTATTAATCAGGCTGTGGCGGGCACAAGGAGATTAGCTTTCATAGAGCTTGGAGTCAGATGTAGGCTTCTTTCTGAGAGTCCTGTGGAACAGGTGAGGACCGATGCATCCCCTGGCGCCAGGCGAACTAACGTGTGATGGAAGGAGGCGTTTGCGGTTTCCTTCAGCAGCGGCCCCGATTGCTCATAACTCTTCCAGAAAAGTTCAGTCTCGGTTTCATGCGTCTTTAGACGGACTCCTTTAGGGTGCCCAGAACTTCCTGATGAGCTCCGGGAATGAAGGAGGGGCTGCTGGGCTCAGGTTGTCTGGAGAAGGCTTCCCCCAAGGGGGATGATCTCAGCCAAGCAGGATGACAACCCCTGGTGCTTCGTTCTCTGGAAGGTCGTAAAAACTTGGGACTGGTGAAGAAATTACTTCCCTGGGTGGCTCTTTGGGGCAAGTTTAGCAGCTTCAATACAGGCGGATAGGAAGCTTCACTAGACCCCACTCCACCCCCAGAGAACCCAGGAGTCCTGACTTCCACCCCCGCTCTAACCCACCAGACCCCAGTCCACCCCAGAGCTGGGGATAGAACCCAGGAGTCCCGACTCCCAGCCCCTGCCCCACACCAGATGAGTTGGTTTCTATTGGGACATCTGAGTCCTAAATCACATCCGAGTCTCTAAACTTTAAGTTAAAATATGAAGACGCAGGAAAAATTTGCATGTTAGTTTTTATTGACAGAGCAAAGGAAAGGCCAATCACTTGACACAATAGCACTCCTCTGTTTCTCTGCCACTCCCCAGAGGTGGCCATATCTGCCTATCGGGTGAGGATCTCTATATAAACATCCCGTGTGCCCCACCCCAGAAGTGGCTGCATCTGCACACTGGGCGAGGATCCCTGGATAAACATCCCCCGCGCCCCACCCCAGAGGCAGACGCATCTCTGCGCAAGGCCAGGGGTCCCTTTATTATGTGATAACTTTGGAACGCCACCTCACATTGATTCCAAAATTCCAGGGAACGTTCCAGGCATCGATGGGTAGAGCTCTATGGATTTGGGGGGGAATCAGGAAAGCTATATGGGGAAAATGTGGGACACACTCAGTCCTCCCCCACTGGCCTTTGTCAGCTGAGTCAGAAGCTTCAAACACCTCTGCAATTGTCTCTAGATCAAAGCACCGCTTGTGGGTCGCAATTAGCATATTCCAGTATAACAGCCCCTTCCGGCCCAGCGGCGCCCACGGTGCTGTGGCGTGCGCCAAGTTGGCGCGTGGAATTGCTGTCTGTCTGGCAGATCAGAGAAATAATTTAGCAAACAAGGAACGAGACAGGCTGACCTATTTATATATCTACATACGTCCCGGAAATCCAGGGGGTGGGAGGGGGATGAACAGAGCCTCAGGCATGCAGGGGGAGAATGAGGGGGACCCTGGTAGGAGGTGAGGGAGAAATGGGGGGTGCATACGGCCCCTGGCGTGGGGCGCTTGGGAACATCAGGAGCTAGAATGGCAGCGCAAATCTGCCACCTAATGGCCACTTAGTAAAGAACAAGAAGTGGCTGCAAGTCAGCGCCAGGAGAGGGACAGTGAGTCGTCCCCATATAAATAGCCCCGGGCCCCGCCCCAAAGGGGCCTGTCCCAGGGCTGGGGAGGGGTCCCCGTGTGCCCAGCCCC
>NW_020715781.1:0-9055 GCF_002925995.2 Terrapene triunguis
CCCGTGTGCCCAGCCCCCCACTGCCCCAGAGGGGCCATGTCCCAGTGCCAGGTGAGGGGTCCCCATGTGCCCAACCCCCCACCGCCGCAGAGGGGCCAGGTCCCAGCACCGGGCCAAGGGTCCTCTATGAACAGCCCCAGTGCCCCACCCCAGAAGGACTGTGTGCCAGCGCCAGGCAAGGGGTCCCCGTGTGCCCAGCCCCCGCATCCCATCCCAGAGGGGCTGCGTCCCAGCACTGGGCCAGGGGTCCCTGTATGAAGAGCTGCCCCTCACCTCTCATGTAGATGCCTCCTTTCCCCCTCCCCACAACAAGCTTGGCACCCTCCATCCCTGCTGTTCTGCCCACTCCCCTCCCTGCTTCTCCCCCCTTCCTCCCTTCCCCCATCCTCCCCCCCCAGCCCCCTCCCCACCCCACGCCTCCCTCCAGCCCCCCACTCTCACTACCCCCCTCCAAATCCCCCCTCAGGAGCCTCCCTTCCTCCTTCCCTCCATCTATCTCCTGCATCTCCATACCCCCTCCCCACCCATCCCCCCTGTCCCCTCTACTCTCCTCCTCTGCCCTGGCCCTTCCACACACCTCACAGCCCCCCATCTCACCCCCACCCTCCCCACAGCCCCCCCTCTCCACCACAATCGCCCCTTCCCCCTCCACTCCCCCCACAGCCTCTGCCTCCCCCCCACAGCTCCTTCCACACACCCCACAGTCCCCCTCACCCCCACACTCCCCACAGCCCTCTCCTTCCCCCGCCCCCTGTTGCCCCTGGCAACAGGCCCCACTTCTCAGCTCCACAATCCCATAACCCAGGCAGGCGGCCATGTTGACGCAGGCCGTGAAGGCCAAGGTGGCCAGCGCCATGCGTTTGTCGGCCCGGCCCGGGAGGGTGCACTCCAGGACCGAGGGGCAGGCTGGGCTCCCTGGGACGCAGCGGAAGGAGGTCGCCAACATGGCCGGCATCTGCAGGGCCAGCACAGCCCACAGGAAGCTCATCTCTGTGGCCAGGAGCAGCCCCACACACAGGCCAAAGACCAGGTTGCGCCAGGGCTCGCCAGCGGCCGTCTTGGATTGGTCAAGTGGCTTGGCGTTGTCGGCCATATTGGCTGCCTCGAGCGGCTTGACATCGGTGGCCACGTTTGGTCCGGCGGCCATATTGGATGTTCCAGCAGGTGCCGACCCCTCCACGTCCCTGTCCACTACAAACACCTGGACGTTCCTGCTCCGTACGAGCTGCATCAGCCCGATGGTGAAGATGGTGGCCAGGAAGGCGAAGCCCCAGATGCCGAACATGGGGGCCGGGAAGTGCTGGTTGTAGCAGAGTGCATTGCAGAAGGTCTGGGGCCCGGCCTTTTCCGAGAGCCAGTCGCAGGCTAGGATGGACTGGTTCGAGTCCCAGGGCCCGCTGGCCAGGACCAGAGTCACCAGGCGCAGGCCAACGAGGAAGTACCAGGGCGTCAGGCCTTGGCAGCTGGTTTCCGCCGAGAGGCACCCGAAGGCCGGCTGGAAGAGCCGCGAGACGCCAGAAAAAATTGCGGCCATCTGCGGAGAGAGAGAGGCCAGAGCACCCTCCACTACCTGTCTGGCTCCCTCGCTCTTCCCCGTCCTCAGTCTCTCGTCTTCTTCCTTCCTATTCCCCTCTTTCACTCAGTCTTTCCTTCGGCCTCTTTCTCATTCCTTTCTTTCTTTGCTTTTTCTCTTCCCCTTGGTTTCTTTTTTCTTTCTTTCCTGTTCCCTCATGCCACTCTTCCTTTCTCTCTCTTTTCTCATCCACTCACTCCTTCTTTGTCTTGTTTTCGCATTCCCTCTTTTCCTTCTTTCTCATTCCCTGGTTCCCCTTTCTCTCCTTCCATTATTTTCTTTCTTTTTTTTTTTTTTCTTTCTTCCTTTTCTTTCTTTCTTTCTTTCTTTCTTTCTTATCTCCTTGTTCAGACCTTTCTTTCTTTCCCTTGTTTTCTTTTTCTCTCTTATTCCCTCATTCTGTTTCTTTTTTTCCTTCCTTTTTTCTTCTTTTTCTTTCCATAATTCCCTCATTTTCTTTCATTCATTCATTCTTTCTTTCTCTCTTCCTCATTCCCTCATTCTCTTTTTTCTTTCTCTCCCTTATTCCCTCATTCTCTTGCATTCATTCGTTCTTTCTTCCCCTTACTACTTTACTTCTTTCTTTCTTTCTTTCTTTCCTTTATTCCCCCATTCTCATGTTTTCTTTCTTTCCCTTGTTCCCTCTTTCTTTATTTTTTTTTTTATTCCCATTTTCCTTTCTCCATGTCTCCCTAGTCCGTCCCACATTCCCTTTCACTCTCCCTCTTCTCCTGCAGCTCTGACTCAATCCAGAACCAGTCCAACTGCATCTGGCCCCACCCAGGCAAGGAGTTCTCTCCTGACTTTTCCAGCTCCCTGTCCCCTTGCCCGGGCCATGATACACACACCTGGCACCCCAACCCTCTTACGCCAACCTGGGGGGCGCGACACTGTGACAGCAGCTCACAACGCCCCCTGCTGGATTTCCAGCCACCTCCCACCCTTGCAGCCCTGTGTCCCAGTACCTGTTCCGCTCATTGAGTCTCTCTTTCTCTCCCTCCGTTCGTCCTCCCTCTCTTATTTCCTTCCTTCCTTCTGGGAGAGTTACAACACGAGCCAGTTGCCTCCACCCCCCACCCACCTTGCGCCCCAGTCCATGTTGTGAACTCAAAACACAATACAACAAAGGGAAACCTGCCAGCACTTCACAGATTCCTCTGCAGCTAGGACAACCCAGGAGTCCTGGCTCCCACCCCCTGCTCTGACCCGCTCCCTAGACCCCACTCCCCTCCCACAGG
Source organism: Terrapene triunguis (assembly GCF_002925995.2). Taxonomy (NCBI): domain Eukaryota; kingdom Metazoa; phylum Chordata; order Testudines; family Emydidae; genus Terrapene; species Terrapene triunguis. Next base: position 2,812 of record NW_020715781.1, read on the forward strand.
AGTCCTGGCTCCCATCCCTCCCCCGCCCCAGCTCCCATTCCACAGTCTCTCGTATTTAAGTTGAACTTTGAGCATATTGGGACAATCATAATTTTTATAAACCAGTTTTCATCATTTTAAAAAGAAAAATAAGCAGTTTGATAAATGTTTGAACCACAAAAAATCAGTCCTATAGGACCCAATTCTGAAAGCAATTTGAAGTGGGAGGCTCAGTACAGGTGCAGAGGGGTCCCCATATAAAAAACCCCTACACCCCTTCCCAGAGGCGATCACATCTCAGTGCCAGGCGAGGGGTTCCCATATAAACAGGCCCCACGCCCTACCCCAGAGTCACCCACATCTGAGCACCAGGTGAGGGGTCATGGATATGTCAACCAGCTTGGGCTAGGTGGTTGTCATGGATACACCAGCCAGTTTGGGCTGGGCAGCCATCTTGGATATGCCAGTCACTTTGGGCTGGGAAGCTATCTTAAATCTTTCAACCAGTCCCTCTTTCCCCCACTCCCTACTCCCCTTCTTCCCACACTCATTCCCTCACCCCATCTCCCCTGGCACTGGGCCGCCTTCCCCAGCCTTATGATCCCATAGGCAAGACAGGAGGCTATATTGACACAGGCCGTGAAGGCCAGAGTCACCAGCGCCATCTTCTTGTCGGCTTGCCCTGACAGGGCACACTCGAGGGCCGGGGGGCAGGGGGGAGCCCCAGGAAGGCACTGGAAGTAGGCCCCTGACACCAAGGGTAACTGTAGGGCCAGCATAGCCCACAAGAAGCCCAGCTCAGTAGCCAGGAGCAGCACCACACATAAACCAAATGCTGGGGAGTGCCAGGCTGAGCTGGCAGCCATCTTAGCTCCTGTAGTGGCCATCTTGGATTGGCCAACCCATTGGGACTCAGAGTCCATATTAATTATGTCAACCCAGTTGGCTCCAGTGGCCATATTAGGCTCTCCAGCCAGCTTGGTTTTGGCAGCCATGTTGGGTTTGGCAGCCATATTGGTTGCATCAGTTGGTCCTGCTAACTCCTCGTCCCCTCTGGCTGCAGCCCGTCGGCTGAACTGGGCATGAATCAACATCATGAGGCCCACGGGGAGCAGGGTGGCAAGGAAGGCGAAGCCCTAGGAGACGGGGGCTGGGAAGCGCTAGTTGTAGCACAGGGCAGCACAGAATGGTTGGAAGTCCCCATTGACCGAGGTCCAATTACAGGCCAGATCTGGTTTCACTGAAGCCCACAGCCCGTCAGCCACAAAGAAAGCAATGAGGCGGAGGCCCAGGAGGAAATACCAGGGGGCCAGGCTGTGGCATCGGGCATCCCTGCCCAGGCTGACCAGTGCCGGCTGCAGGAGACGGGCCAGGACAGCAATAACTGCAGCCATCTGCGGGTTGGGGGGAGGGAGGATGAGAGATATATTTGGGAGCAGGGCCCCTAAAGTTCACTCACTGCTCCTCCTTGCTTCCCTTCCTTCCTTCTCACGCCCTTCTTTGTCTTGTTCCCTCTTTCCCTCTTTCCTGTCTTTCTTTCCCGCATTCATTTCTTTCTTCCCTTCTTCCCGGCTTTCCCATTCCTCTGCTCAGCTCCTCTGATGTCTCCACACCTCACACCCCACCTCGTGCTCCCCAATTCCCATCCTTCAACCCCTGTCCTGGGACTTCCTCCCACCCTGCCCCTGCCCACCCCACATCAGGTCTAGGGATCCATCCCCTCTGCTGCCCCCACGGGACCAACCCCTACTGAGCCCCTCATGGTTGGGGCCGGGGAGGGCGCTGAGACAGCTGGGCCCTCAGAAGGGGGATTCCACCCCTGCCCTGAGCCGCCAGAGCCTACCTTCTCCGGCATCTTTTTCTCTTTCTTTCTCGGTGTCTCGACCCCACCATCCTCTCTTCTGATCAGGGAGAGTTCCTCCCTCCAGTCAGCTGCCTCCACCCCACCCTTCTCCCCTTCCCTTTTTCGGTCACCGAGGGGCTGTGATTTCTCCGAACCCCCAACACCCAGAGCAGGACAGCAAAAAGGAAACATGAAGTGAAACCCCGTGCAGGGAACCAGCTCCCAAAACATCAGCTAACTCCCATGCAGCTGCACCCACCCCCTGCGCAGATATTAGAACCCAGGAGTCCCGGCTCCCAGCCCCCCCTCCTGTAACCCCCTGGACCCTGCTCCCCTCCCAGAGCTGGGATAGGACCCACAAGTCCTGGCTCCCAGCCCCCCCTGCTCTAACCGTTGGACCCTACACTCCTCCCAGAGCTGGGGAGAGAACCCAGGACTCCTGGCTCCCAGCCCCCCCTGCTCTAACCACTAGACCCCACTCCCCTCCCCGAGCCAGGGAGAGAACCCAGGAGTCCTGGCTCCCAGCCCCCCTGCTCTAACCCACCAGCCCCCACTCCCCTCCCCGAGCTGGGGAGAGAACCCAGGAGTCCTGGCTCTCAGCCCCCCCTGTTCTGACCACCAGTCCCCACTCCCCTCCCAGAGCCAGGGAGAGAACCCAGGAGAACAGGATGTGTAGCAGGATGGTGAGTGTGCCCATAAAATCGATATCTAGGTGGGGCTGGGCTCGGCTCAGGCCGGCACCTCCCTCCTCACACGGTGTGTGTGTGTATAGATATACAGAGAGAGGAGATCAGCAGACAGAATCCAACCCCACCTCCATCAGCTCTGAGCACAGCCCAGCCAGGTACGAGAGAGGGGTGGGAGTGGATCATGGGGCCTGTCCCTTCTGGGCAGCGTGGGATTCAATCTGGCCTCAGACCGGAGCACTGACTGGCTCAAGGGAGTGGGAGTCCAGGTTTTCTGACTCAGTTTCCTTTTCAGAGACAGAGGAGGAGGGGGAAAGGGGGAGGGTAGCCGAGATCTAGGGTGCAGAGAAAGCCAGGACTCCTGGGTTCTCTCCCCAGCTCTGGGAGGGGAGTGAGGACTAGCGGGTTAGAGGGGGCTGGGAGGCAGGAGACTGGGGTTCTATCCCAGCCTGGGTAGGGGAGTGGGGTCAAGTGGGTAGAGTGGGGGGGGGGATTGGGAGGCAGGACTCCTGGGTTCTCTCCCAGCTTGGGGAGGGATAAAGCAGCATCATTTTCTGGGAACCACGTGCCATTTCCTCTTTCCAGCTTGAGGTTTCAGAGACCAAAATATCAGCTCCCACCCTCCTTCCCCCATTCCGCCTCCCTACACAGCTGGGAAAGGAGCCTCTGATCTCCCCACTGCTCCGACCCCCCAAAGACCCTGGGGCCATGGAACATGTCCCCTTCCTCCTCCTCCTCTTCCTCCTCCGACACAGCCAGTGTGGTAAGAAATTCCTCCTCCACCTCCCAGGGGGTCTGGGCCCTCCTTAACTCTGACCCTGCCCCTCACTCCTGACCCACAGCCCCTGCTAGCTCAGCCCTGGGCTCCCCTCACAGCTCTGCCAGTGCCCCTCACTCCCGACCCACAGCCCCTGCTAGCCCAACCCTGGGCTCCCCCCCCAGCTCTGCCGGTGCCCCTCACTCCCAACCCACAGCCCCCTGCTTTTTCTCTCCCAGATGCAGTCTGCAGGGATGCGGAAGGGATCCAAGGGGGTGAGGTCGTGTACCCCAAGATCCGAACCAATGGCAGCGTCCTGGAGTATCGCTGCCCCCCGAACAGCTACGCCCACCCCGTGAGCTGGAGGGTCTGTCAGTCCAGTGGGAAGTGGTCGCCTCTGAGAAATGCCTTCGAGTCAGCCCAAAGGCCCTCCTGCATCAGTGAGTAGAACCCAGGAGTCCTGGCTCCCAGCCCCCCCCCCCCCCCCCCCCCACCCCTCGCCCCCCCCCCCCTCCTAGAGCCGGGGAGAGAACCCAGGAGTCCTGGCTCCCAGACCCCCTGCTCTAACCACTAGACTCCACTCCTCTCCCAGAGCCAGGGAGAAAACCCAGGAGTTCTGGCTCCCAGCCCCCCTGCTCTAACCCACCAGCCCCCACTCTCCTCCCAGAGTCGGGGAGAGAACCCAGGAGTCCTGGCTCCCAGCCCCCCCTGCTCTAACCCACCAGCCCCCACACCCCTCACAGAGCCGGGGAGGGGACCCAGGAGTCCTGGCTCCCAGCCCCCCCTGCTATAACCCACTAGACCCCACTCCCCTCCCAGAGCTGGGGAGAGAACCCAGGAGTCCTGGCTCCCAGCCCCCCTGCTCTAACCACTAGACCCCACTCTCCTCCCAGAGCTGGGGAGAGAACCCAGGAGTCCTGGCTCCCAGCCGCCCTGCTCTAACCCACTCGACCCCCGTCCCCTCTGAGAACCCAGGAGTCCTGCCCCTCCCCTCTCTCCCCTGCAGACTACACCTGCACTGGCTACATCACCTTCGAGAACGGGTGGCACCAGCCTCGGCAGAACAAGTACAGCGTCGGGGACACGATCACCTTCCACTGCCAGCCCGGGCACCGGCTCTTCGGCACCGCCCGCCGCACCTGCCTGGCCAACGGCGAATGGAGCGGCCGCACGGCCGTGTGCGACCCCGAGGGTGAGTGGGGCTGGGAGCCAGGACACCTGGGTTCTCCTGGCTCTGGGAGGGGAGTGGGGGCTGGTGGGTCAGAGCAGGGGGGGCTGGGAGCCAGGACTCCTGGGTTCTCTCCCAGGCTCTGGGAGGGGAGGGGGACTGGTGGTTAGAGCAGGGGGGGCTGGGAGCCAGGACGCCTGGGTTATCCTGGCTCTGGGAGGGAAGTGGGGGCTGGTGGGTTAGAACAGGGGAGGCAGGGAGCCAGGACTCCTGGGTTCTCTCCCTGGCTCTGGGAGGGGAGTGGGGTCTGGTGGGTTAGAGCGGGGGGGGCAGGAATCTCCCTTACCCATCCCCATCTACCCCACTCTGTGGGGACTCCCGACCGTGCAGCCCCTACCCCGGGTGGTTAATGCAACTGGGGCCTGTCTTCCTGCAGACTCCCTGTGCCCCTGGCCGGGCATCCCCCTCGGGGGGCATCGCAAGGGCCATGTCTTCGAGCCAAGCAAAGCCGTGACCTTCACCTGCCTCCAGGAGCTGGTGCTGCGGGGCTCTGCCCGCCGCGTCTGCCAGAACTCAGGCCAGTGGTCGGGGGAGGAGCCGCGCTGTGAGGGTGAGTCGCACGCCGAGCCCCAACCGTCCCCCTGACCCGGGGGTCCTTCTGCCCCTTGTGTGTCTGTCTTGCCATCCGCCCTATGTCTCCAGCCATCCAACTCCCACCTACCCATCACCCCTTCCAGGCACCCAGCGCTGGTTCCCAAGGGATGGTCTGTACTGTACCCCATTGGGGTGGCTGTCCAGGCCCCCTCATCCCATGGGGGTCCCCCTGCCCCTCACCCCTATCCGTAACCCCCTGCTGACCTGCTCTGAACCCACAGGCCGCTACGCCTATGACAAAGTGAGCTCTGTGGCCGAGCACCTGGACATGGAAGAAATCACCTCGCACGCACAAACAGGTCAGGGTCAGCGTGCGGCCCCTGTTCCCCACCCCCCACACGCCGAGCCAGGAGCCCCAAGGACTGGGGGCCCAAGACCAGCCCCAAAGATCCCCTTGGACATCACGCAGTCATCTGCAGAGCCCTGCTAATCCGCGGGTATCCGCTTTATATCCACGGACTGTTTCTGCGGAGAGTAGCGCGGATGTGAGGAACCACAGCATGGACACTCCACCTGCCCTAGGCAGGGCACCTGGGCGGCAGGGACACTGGGCGGGGGCTGCTCGGGCCCCCTGCCCAGGGCAGGTGGAGGGACCCAGCTTCCCCATAGCTGCCCGCCCAGCTCTCCCCGCCCAGGCTCTGTCAGGTGGGTGTCTCAGAGCCACAGCCTGGCCACTGTAAGGAGAGCCCGGCAAATCTGTGAATATCCACAGGCAATTTTTGCGGCTCGCAGATCAGATGGCTGGATCCCCACTTTGAACTTTAGGGTTCAAATGTAGGGGCCTGCATGAAAACTTCTAAGCTTATCTACCAGCTTAGCTTTGGTCCGCTGCCACCATCACAAGAATTCCCTCCCTGGGAAGCCTTGAGAAACCTTTCACCAATTCCCTGGTGAACACAGATCCAAACCCCCTTGGATCTTAAAACAAGGAGAAGTTAACCATCCCCCCTCCTTCCTTCCACCCTCCTTTCACCAACTCCTGGTGAATACAGATCCAAACCCCCTTGGATCTTAAAAACAAGGAGAAATCAATCTGGTTCTTAAAAAAGAAGGCTTTTAATTAAAGAAAAAGGTAAAAATCATCTCTGTAAAATCAGTATGGAAAATACTTTACAGGGTAATCAAACTTAAAGAGCTCAGAGGACCCCCCTCTGTCT
>NW_020715782.1:0-20332 GCF_002925995.2 Terrapene triunguis
GCGGGGGGGGCTGCGGGTCGGGAGTGAGGGGCACCGGCAGAGCTGGAGGGGCTGCGGGTTGGACCCAGGGCTTGGTGCCAGCTGGGTGGGGCCGGCTGTTCTGGGAACTGTCTGGCTCTCTCCGAGGTTTCTGTGGTGTGGGGTGGGTGCTGATATTTCAGCAGGTGCAGCCCAGCCGTTGGGTGAGCCGGGGGCAGAGTGGAAAATTAGGGGGGGTCATTTGGGGGCATCTGCCCCATAGGGTGAAATTCACTGGGCTCCTCCACACACACCCAGCACAGCTCTGCCGGTGCCCCTCACTCCCGACCCACAGCCCCTGCCAGCCCAGCCCTGGGCTCCCCCCTCAGCTCCTCCCATTGGTGCTCTCTGCATCTGGCAGTTTTCAGTTCCCCCTTTGATGTTTGATTCTAAATCTGGCTTCTGGCTTCCGGCGCAGCCTGGGATAAATATGGAGCGAAGAAATTGGTGTGATGCTCCCCATCGCCCCCTGCTGGGAGAGACCCTTAAACTGACCCACTTTCCCTTTCGCTCCCAGGCTGGTGTTTGTGCGTCCGGCGCATCTTCGGTCCCCTGTCTGCTCCGTACCCGTCCGTCGAGCCCCGGCACAGGACGAGGGAGCCCAGACACCATGGTGGTATCGGGGGCCTGGCCCCAGCCGAAAATCCGGCCTACGCTCCTGCTCTTCCTGGTAGCTGCAGCCGGTGCACTAACACCACTCGAATTGAAGGCCAACGCCAGCTCAGGGACCAGTGAGGAAAGCCGGCACATCGGTGCCGGTCTGGAAACTACCTCGCCCTCTGCTGACTTAACCAGCAATCACTCCGAGCCCTCTGCTGACTTAACCAGCAACAGCCCCGGGCCCTCTGCCGAATTAACCAGCACCAGCCCCGGGCCCTCTGCCGAATTAACCAGCAACAGCCCCGGGCCCTCTGCCGAATTAACCAGCACCAGCCCCGGGCCCTCTGCCGAATTAACCACCAACAGCACCGAGCCCTCTGCCAAATTAGCCGGGCATCCACCCACCGCGGCACAGCAGGAACTCACCACCACCCAGACACTGGCAATGAAGGAGCCGGTTGTCTCGGTGTCTCCATCTGCCCTTCCCTCTACGGAGGCAGCCCTGGCCCTGGGATCCGGCCAGGCCGGGGCGACGGCAGCGGGTGGAAAACAGCCCGTCACGAATCTGACGCGGGAGGGACTGAAGGGGCAAGCGGGCACGGTACCAGGGAGCCCAGGTCCGGGGCAGGAGACTCAGACACTGCCAGGCAGGAGCGGGCAGAACGAGAGCGCCCCCACGGAGCGCGCCAAGGCCAAGGGCATCGATCGGAGCGGGGACAACCGGACCGTGCCAGCCAGCACCGATCGGACCGGACGCTACAGGGAGAACCAGCCCACCCCCGAACTCTCACCCTCTGCTCTATCCCCCACTCCGCCTGTCAACAAAAAGCCCGACTCCAAGGCTCCGGCCCCCAGCCCCACCCCCACCTCCACGACCTCCTCCTCCACCCGCCAGCTGCCCGTGGGCATCATTGTGGTGCTGGTCGTTGTCGCCATCCTGGTGCTGGCCCTGCTCGCCTTGGCGCTGCACTGTCGGAAGCGGCGCCGGTCCGGCTCCACCAGCTTCAGCGGGCGGGCGGGGCCTGGCGAGTGGGCGGGGCCGGTGAGCCTGCCGGAGGAGAAGGGCGAGGGGCAGGCCGGGGATGGGGGGCAGCAGGCCGGGCCGGGCGAAGCCAGGCGGCCCACGCTGACCACTTTCTTCGGGAAGCGCCACTCCCGGGTGTCCTCGGTGGCCATGGAGGACGTGGCCGGGGCGAAGGGCGAGGGGCCCCTTTCGGAGCCCCTGCTGGCTGCAGGGGAGCAGGGGGGTGACCCCACGCTGCAGGGGGCAGGGGAAGCCAATGGGACACTGCCCTTGATGCCCGGACCCCCCTCACCTCCTCCGGATCCCCCCGCCAATGGGGAATTCCCCCTGCCCCCGCCCATGGAGCAGGAAGCCATGCCCCCTGTGTAAGCCCCGCCCCAATCACCTGCCCCGCCCACCGCACCCCCTGCTGCGGGAGGCCGGGGCTGTTTCCATCTGCCCACCTAGGCTCTGTGGGATTCCTTGTCTTTCTTGCTCAAGTCTTTCTTTGTGTCTTTTGCAAGATTTTCCGCCGTCCCCAGCCACAAGTTTCCTGTTTATGATTCACTCTTCGAGGCCGTTCGAGAACAGTTTAGGGTGTGAACAGCATAGAACCCAGGAGTCCTGGCTCCCATCCCCCCACCTCCCACCCCATCCCCTGCTCTAACCCACTAGACCGCACTCCCCTCCCAGAGCCGGCTGTAGAAACTGGCCGTCCAGCTGAGGAGTGGGGATGGGGGGAACCCAGGCCGGGGCTGGTAGGGGCTGCAGGTCGGGAGTGAGGGGCACTGGCAGGGCTGGGCGTGTGATTGTGGTTCGGGGCAGGATGCTCATGTCTCTTGGCTCGTCACAATTTCCTTTCAACTCACTCTCAGGACTTGAGTAATTAACGGCTGAATCCGTTACAGGAAGGCTTGCTCCGCCGGTGCCCCTCACTCCCGACACGCAGCCCCCTGCCAGCCCAGCCCCGGGCTCCCCCCAGCTCTGCCCATGCCCTGGGACACTTGCCTGTACATTTTGCGTGAGAGGAAATCACACCCATTTCTGCAGAGTTTTATATTTTTGTGTATTTAATAAAAAGGTTTGCGGCTCCATCACTGGCTGAGAGCAGAATTGTAACAGCAAAAGGCGACTGGCCAAATTACAGAGTCACGGGGTCTATGGCTAGAAGGTGACCCCGGGGAGCATCCGCTCCAGCCGTAGGACACCCCGAATAATGCCAGGGGGAGCTCAGGCAGGGCGGTTCGACGACGGTCCCCACCGGCGGAAGAGCTGCCGTGACGGCGAACCCACCGCAGCCCCAGTCGGTTCTTCCCGCTGTAATATTGGGGTCACTTGGCAGGAGTGGGCCCAGGGAGCTGCATCCGGGACATGAGCAGCACAGGCGCCTCTGGAGGGATGCTGTGAGGGCGCTAGCCCTGGGGGGTCCCCGGGACTGGCCCTTCACCCCCTCCCCTGCTGCTTCTCACGCAGACAGAGAGCAGAAGACCAGAAGTCCGAAGTGCAGGCGATGTGCTGTTTGGTGGGGTTAGTCGCAAGCAAACATCTCCATCGCTCGACACATCAGCAGAGTCTGTTCCCCAGTGTCCCCTTCCCGGCTCCGACACTGCCGAGCATTTACCCCGCATCCCCCTTCCCGGCTCTGACGCCGTGGGGCGTTTACCCCGTGTCCCCCTCCCCGGCTCCGACACCGCAGAGCATTTACCCCACATCCCCCTTCCCGGCTCCGACGCCGTGGGGCATTTACCCTGCATCCCCCTCCCCGGCTCCGACACCGCGGAGCATTTACCCCGCATTCCCTTACCCGGCTCCGATGCCCCTGACCCCTCCTGACTGGTTGCTTGACCTTGGCTTCAGAGAGGAGCCAGGCGGTCTCCCTGTGTATGCTCGTATATTTAAAAACTTTTATTACAGCTAATGTTTAAAATCAAGTTTACCCAAGTTAGGAAGGACGGTGCTGTCCATCTGGGGCCAGGCTTGAGTGATGAGAGATTACACAGATCGGTTCCCAGGTTCACAAGGTACGTCCCTGGCACATAGCCAGCACACACCCAGCTTGGGATGCGGGATAAGTGATCTCGGGTACGCCACCCATGGGCTGGATTTCGAGTCCAGGTCAGTGAATGGGTACATGGGTGGGGTGCGTCCCTCGGTTGTCAGGGGAGGAAGTGGGTTATTTCCCTGTCTGGCGTCTTGTTGACTCGTCCTAGTACTGACGCGTCCACTCTGCCCAGCAACACGTCAGCTCTCTTTCCACCCGACCTGCTTGTGGGCAGGCGTCCCGCCCCGTGTCTTTGGGCTTTGGTCACACACGTTAGGAAGGAGATGAGAGTGTCAAAGATCAGACCCAAAAGGCTCTCGCGGGCTAACACACAGGCCTAGATACTAACAGGGGGCCGGGAGACTCCCAGAGCAGAGACTCTGACAGCTGCGGGACAGAGAGCACGAGAGGGGGTCTGGTGTGGCTCTGAAGTGTAACCCGGGAGTGGCCGGCCACAGCCCCCGCCCAGTACAGCCGGGGGGGGGAGTTACGCGCTGGAGGGGCGGGGGCAGACCGGGGGTGGTGGTGAGAGGCACCCCAGAGGAGAGAACCATGAGGACACAGCCTGTCCGTCGGTCCAGACGGTACCTGGGGAACATCACCCTGGTTCCCGGGGTGTTCTCCCTCCTATCTCAGCGGGTTCAGACTGTCTGCCTTCTTAGCCCGCTGATCTCCTTTGACACGCCCTGTTTACAGCCTGATTTCCTTCCCTAATTCTATCCTCCAAAAACGAGAGTGTCCCTCCCCGACCCCGCTCACCTCAGGCCAGGCCTCAGCCATGGCCCACACAGAGAAGTCGCCTGCTACCACCCAGTGGGACCCAGCTCCTCTTTCGGGGAGAGGGAGGGTCCCAGAAGAGCCTGAGCTGCCCGGGGCTTGGGAGGCAGCGTGGATTGTCCTGGGGGGCCCCCAGGTGGAGCGAGCCATTACCCAGCCCCTACCTGCGCCATCCAGGCTGGCCATGGGGTAAGCTTCTCGACCCCGGATGTCCCCCAGCCATACCACAGTGTAACGCCGTCAGCCTCGCTGGGGCCGATGCCCTCCCGGAGTGTCGCAGCCCATGCTCACCACTGCCTGGGGGGCAATGAGCAGCCCTCGGTGAGGGGGTCTCCTGGAGCCCCCTCTCGGCAGCCGAAAGCTGAATGGGACATCGACTGGAGTCTGCCAAGCCAGTGACCACACCCCAACCGGGGGTCTCCAGCGGGGCAGGACTGGCTGGACAAACCCCGTGGGCCCAGGATCAGGAGCGGGTGGAGTGGGTGGGGCTGGGTCCCTCCACTGGCCACCCTGCTCCTCTGTGAGCACAGAGCCTCCCGGAGGGATCAGAGAACTCAAGAGGGATTAAGGGCCATCGCACACAACATCCCTCCAGGATGACAAGGCCGGCAGCTGGCCACGAGGCCAGCTGGTCGTCGGGCTGTCCCGCTAGAGCGTCATGCGAGGCGTTAGCAGAGCTACCCAATGCACCGGCCTCACCGCCGTCCAACCCTCCCCTGGGCACGAGGCCCGCAGACGCGTCGGTAGTAAAACCGAACTGCCGTTTATTTAACCAACCCTGAGCTAGAGACTGAAACTCAAGGCAAGTAAAAGGGTTTGGAAACACAAGGTTACCGGTCAAAGAGAAACACTAGCGCCTGCTGTGACATTGCGCTCCATATGACTTTATGAAAATATGCTAATGAGTGTGAGTATAATGTAACTGGAATATGCTTCATGCAAAAGGTCTCTTGTAAGGTATCATTACAAAGCTTATAATCTACTGAGTGTGATCATCCTATTTGTATAAATGTATCACTCTTGTATCTGAAACTAGAAATATGAAATACAACTCTGAGCTCCTATTGTAATTATGCAAAGTGTGGGCCATTAATGGCGGTTTGGAATCTTGATGGCTCCCATCAACTAGGACAATTAACTGTGCATGGCTCTGTTTACTTACAAGCCTTCCTGTGAGTCAGGCCGGGAAGAATGAAGGCTTGGGGTCTCCCAGGACATGTGACCATGTCACCTGGTACTGGAATCCATCTTAAACCTGGTGCTTTTCCATTTAGAAGGAGGGGTGGGGACTCAGAGAGGCAAAGGATTCCCGCCTTGGGCCAAAGTTTTATATAAGGGGGTGGAACAGGACAAAGGGGGGCCAGTCATGAGAAATCCCCTAGTTACCACCCAAGCTGGAACTAACAAGGGCTGTACCAGGGGAAAGGATTGGGCCCAGACTAGGAAGGAGTCCAGTCTGTGAAAGAAGCTTATTGGACCATCTCTGAGGGTGAGATTTACCTGTAACAGTTTCTTAATGTATTAGGCTTAGACTTGCGTGTTTTGTTTTATTTTGCTTGGTAACTTACTTTGTTCGGTCTGTTATTACTTGGAACCACTTAGATCCTACTTTTTATACTTAATAAAATCACTTTTGTTTATTAATAAACCCAGAGTAAGTGATTAATAGCTTGGGGAGCAAACAGCTGTGCATATCTCCCTATCAGTGTTATAGAGCAGTGGTCTCCAAAGTGGGGTGCTTCAGCAGTTCGGGCGTGAGTCCGAGGTTTGTTTGTTTTTTTTGCTTTGGCGCGGCAGGGAGTGCGTGCTCAAAAAATTTTTACTGATAGGGGCGCACGATCAAAAAAGTTTGGAGACCACTGTTATAGAGGGTGGACAATTTATGAGTTTACCCTCTATAAGCTTTATACAGAGTTAAATGGATTTATTTAGGGTTTAGATCCCATTGGGAACTGGGTGTCTGGGTGCTGGAGACAGGAGCACTTTCTAAGCTGTTTTCAGTTAAGTCTGTAGCTTTGGGGGCATGGTTCAGACCCCTGTATTGCAGCAGGCTAGCGTATGTGCATCAACAAGGCAGGGTTCTGAAGTCCCAAGCTGACAGGGAAAACAGGCTCAGAGGTAGTCTCAGCACGTCAGGTGACAGTCCCAAGGAGGTTTCTGTGGCCTCTGAAGAAGTGGGTTTTTTACCCATGAAAGCTTATGCCCAAATAAATCTGTTACTCTTTAAGATGCCACCGGACTCCTCATTGTTTTTGTGGATACAGACTAACACAGCTAGCCCTCTGATACATGGATTAACATAAGCAATTGCCTGTTTTCCACCATTTGCAGGTGATCTGCTATATCCTTCAAAGAGAGGTCAATACAGTGATATCACTATATTTACATTCATTTAAATGTTAAGGTCTCCTTTCGATCTCTGAATTAGCAGAATACAGCATAGACAGGAACCATTTGGTTACATTGTCAACCTCTAACAATATATATGTGTGATGTTCTCCTGGTGTTATCCGGACCGGTGATCTGCTCGGTCACCCCAATCCTCAACTCTGGGAGCCAGCCTTCCCCTGCTCTGCTGTGAGAACCCCCACTCCTGGGCTGTTCACGCACAGCCTCTGGCACGTAAGATGCTTGGATTGTGCAACCGAATGACACTAGCCAATATCTCCGGTCCCAGACACAACCCTAGGAACCTCCGTCTGGCAGTGCCCAGTTATACCCGCTGGACGCTGCAAGCTTATATGAGTTCATCAATTTAACAAGAAATTGATATGTACCAGGCTTGTTATCCCAAGGGGAGTCTCTGACACACTTCAAACCAAACTCACTGCTTCAGGTAGAATAAACAAACAGATTTATTAACTACAAATATAGATTTTAAGTGATTATAAATCAAAGCACAACAAGTCTGCAGAAAAGGACCTAGGGGTTACCGTGGACGAGAAGCTGGATATGAGCCAGCAGTGTGCCCTTGTTGCCAAGAAGGCTAACGGCATTTTGGGCTGTATAAGTAGGGGCATTGCCAGCAGATCGAGGGACATGATCATTCCCCTCTATTCCACATTGGTGAGGCCTCATCTGGAGTACTGTGTCCAGTTTTGGGCCCCACATTACAAGAAGGATGTGGAAAAATTGGAAAGAGTCCAGCGGAGGGCAACAAAAATGATTAGGGGGCTGGAGCACATGACTTGTGAGGAGAGGCTGAGGGAACTGGGATTGTTTAGTCTGCAGAAGAGAAGAATGAGGGGGGATTTGATAGCTGCTTTCAACTACCTGAAGGGGGGTTCCAAAGAGGATGGAGCTCGGCTGCTCTCAGTGGTGGCAGATGACAGAACAAGGAGTAATGGTCTCAAGTTGCAGTGGGGGAGGTTTAGGTTGGATATTAGGAAAACCTTTTTCACTAGGAGGGTGGTGAAGCACTGGAATGGGTTACCTAGGGAGGTGGTGGAATCTCCTTCCTTAGAGGTTTTTAAAGTCAGGCTTGACAAAGCCCTGGCTGGGATGATTTAGTTGGGATTAGGTCCTACTTTGAGCAGGGGGTTGGACTAGATACCTCCTGAGGTCCCTTCCAACCCTGATATTCTATGATTCTATGATTCTAAGTCAGATTTGGTCAAATGAAATAAAAGCAAAACGCATTCTAAGCTGATCTTAACACTTTCAATGCCCTTACAAACGTAAAAAGCAACAGAGAGTCCTGTGGCACCTTTAAGACTAACAGATGTATTGGAGCATAAGCTTTCGTGGGTGAATACCCACTTCGTCAGATGCATGTGACATTCACCCATGAAAGCTTATGCTCCAATACATCTGTTAATCTTAAAGGTGCCACAGGACTCTCTGTTACTTTTTACAGATCCAGACTAACACGGCTACCCCTCTGATACCTTACAAACGTAGATGCTTCTCACCACAGGCTGGCTGGTTGGCCTTCAGCCGGGCTCTCCCATTTGATCAGCGCTTCAGTTGCTTGGTGGTGGTGTCTGTAGATGGAGGTGGAAGAGAGAGAGAGCATGGCAAACGTCTCTCCCTTTGTGAAGAAGTTGGGAATTTTTGTAGAGTTTGACATGAATAGCGTGTGCGCGCCTCAGTTTCTCCGTGTGCTGCATGTTTCACAAGGTGGTGGGAGAGGGTTTGTTAGTGCAGAGGACCAGGTGTGACCTCGCCTGGCAGCCGGGACCCCCGGACACCGGCCTGGAGATGGGGAACCCTAACAACTGGTGACCTGGAGACTAAGAGGCCCAGCCCAGCTTGGCCGTCAGCCAGTTCTGGCCAGTGGGAGCACAAAGGGCTGCGGATAGAGGACCCCAGTGACCCGACCAACCAGTTCCAGCCAGAGGGGAACAAAGAGAGAGGGCCCCAGTGACCTCTTTACCTGGGACGGAAGACAAAGGACAGAGGTGGGGCTTGGGGGAGGTGATATCAGATGCCCAGCGGGAAAGCGCAGGGTCTCTGGGCTGGAGAGGGGGAGCAGGCAGAGCCCACCGGGATGCAGAGAGACTGGGATGTGCTGGGCTGAGGGAGGCCAGGCCTGAGGCCCTGAGAGTTTCCTGTGCTGTGTTCAACTCTCAATAAACCTCCTGTTTTACGCTGGCTGAGAGTCACTCCAGGCTAGAGAACAGGGTGGCATTATTCCCTCTGGGAGTGGAGGCCCCGGGGGTCCAGAGCGAGGGGACTCCCTGAGGGGGCCCACGGCAAGAGACAGACATGCTAAGGCTCCGAGAGGTGCAGTTCCAGGAGGTGGAGGGGCCTAACCCTCAAGAGAGAGTGGACCCCCGAAAAGGGCTGTCGCACTGAAGGGGGTTCCCCCCCCCCGGACTGTACAGGCCAAGAGTGGGCACAACCTGGGAGTCTGTGGCACCCTTTTATCATGTTCTTTCTTCCCTCTTGGCTTTGCCCCCCCCCCCCCATTCAGGGTCAGGTGAGCATTACCTCATCGCAGTCCCTGACTGACCAAAGGAAGGGGGTGACTCACTCGAGAGTCCAACAGATCCGTTGTTGCTGCCTAGGCCAGTGTCCTTTGTTCCCGTGAGGCTGGGCTGGGTTTGTCCCATACATGCCCTGATGAGGTGTGAACTGCCCCGATGCTCCTGGAGAGTTTTGCCTGGGCTGGTTTTAAGCCATGAGGACACATTTTCAGCCTCATAACTAGATACATGAAATTACAACCTACGACATCACTATAACAACAATGCTCAGTGCATCACGAGCCTTCTGAAGACCCCCGACATGACAAACTTTGCATTGAACACCACACAATCATATTATAAGGGTGAACATGGGGGTGCAGGGTGTTCCCCCGAGGTTCAGAGCGTCACACCTCCCCCCTTAGTTTACTGCAAGAGGGTTAGTCACTGACTAGCTCGAAGGCAGTTTGGGTTATAGTTCTTTTGGCATCCAGCCATCAAGGCCATGAGGTGGCGTGCCTCAGTTTCCCCATCCACACACAGCAAACCAGGTTTCTTAGGCCTGGTCTACACTAACACCCCAATTCGATCTAAGGTACGCAACTTCAGCTACGTGAATAACGTAGCTGAAGTCGACATACCTTAGTTCGAATTTACCGCGGTTCAGACGCGGTCCACACGCGGCAGGCAGGCTCCCCCGTCGACTCCGCGGTACTCCTCTCGCTGAGGTGGAGTACCGCAGTCGACGGCGAGCACTTCCTGGTTCGAATTATCGCGTCCAGACCAGACGCGATAAATCGAACCCGGAAGTTCGATTGCCAGCCGTCGAACTACCGCGGTAGTGTAGACAAGCCCTTATGGTTTCTCTGCTGTGATAAGCTTTAAATCTGTTTACAGGTATTAACTGAGAAGTAGCATTACCATAAGATGTAACATCAGTAACAAAATTCTTATTCCAAAACTTAACATGAATACCAACATTTTTTATCACAGATGGGTGTTTACAAGTATCTGTATCATACCACGCTGTGACATTCTGTATCTCCGGGGAACACCCTGCACCAGCCACGGCTTGGCTTGTGCAACCGAATGACGCTAGCTGATATGCTAGAGGCTATGCGTGAACAGCCTGGGAGTAGGGGTTCTCACTGCAGGGCGGGGTGAGGCTGGTTCCCAGAGTCGAGGATTGGAGTGACCCAGCAGATCACCGGTCCAGATAACACCAGGGGAATGTCACACACGCCCCCTGTTCAGATAGTGTAGGTTGAGGTTAGTTTGTTCATTACCCAGGGTGTCCTTTGACTCTCTCCTATGTAATCAGTTACTGGCTTTTCCTTCCCTCCAGGGTTCCCCTCTGTGTGGGCTCATAATTTAATCATGTTTCTGAAATATTGGTGCCTCAGGGTCTGGCACAATTGGTGTTCAGGGGAATCCTGCTCATTGGCTTTGGGGAGCGGTCTCCCAACCACAGGACTGTACATATGCAGAAAATCCAGCTCCCCTTTTGGGGTTACCCGGTGTTTCCCCCTCCCAGCACTGAGTCCTTCCCTGCCCCCTAGAGGGCTGTGATCTGGGCGAGGTGTGTTTACCCTTCGATCAGATTCACCTTTTCCCAGCAGCTTTCCCATAACTGCTCCCTGTGTCTCACCAGCCTGGGGGAAAACACCCCCCTCTCTGTCAGTTGGGTCATTTGTGTTCTGGCAAACTACCACCTGGCAACTTCCTGCTCCCAACTCCTCTGTTATTGCAGGCATTGGAGCCTCATCTTGATGTAAAGAGACACCGTTACTTTCCAAACACTCATCAGAAATAGCATCCTGCAAAACCGGGCCCTGGATTGGGGTCCCCTCCACCACCCCTTTCTCTGTCCCTGAGACGTCAGCTGTGGGACTGCTCCCCTCCAGGTCGGTCACACCGTTCCCTCTCAAAACCCGGGTCACGGGCTGAGTGCCTGGGTGCCCAGATGCCGACCCAGCCATTCTGTCCTGGGCATCCTGCCCCAAGTGACCAGTGAGGAGACATCCCTGTACCCCCACTATTCCTTCCCCAGTTCCCTCCTCTGGGCCCCTCCTAAGACACATTTCTCTGTGCTCCCTAGGAAGGCGCCTGTCCCTTGTTCACCTGCAGAGCTCTGCCAGCTAACAACTGGGACAGTTTCCTTAATCCCTGACAACCCCTCTCCTGCCCCTGCGCCTGAGGGCATGTTGCCTTCTGCTGGAAAGGAGCCAGTCTCAGCCCCTCCCATACTCGGGAGCACCCTGCTTCCCTGTGTTACAGAGTCCCAGGGATCCGCACCCACCTCAGTGGTTTCTGAGATCCCCTGTCCCGTCTCTGGGCTCTCCTCTGGGACACATTGTTCCATGCTCCCTAGAGCCGGGTGTGTCTCTGGTTCAGCTTGCGACCAGCTGGCAGCTCACAACCTGGACACTTCTCTCCCTGTCCGGCATCACACCCCCATCCCTTCCTGAGGTGGTGCTGCCTCCAGCTGCAGGGCAGGAGTTGGTCTCAATCACCCTCCCCCCTGGAAGCATGTGGCTTCCCCCTGCTGCAGAACAATCAAGGAGATTCTCTCCCATTCCCTCAGCAGTTCCTGAGACCTTCCCCTTTCCCTCGGGGGTCCCAGCATAACACTCCCTCCTGCTGCAGGCAAATACTGTAACCTGAGCGACACGGAAAAAATCATTACCAAGAAGCAGGTTGACTAGGATCTGTTCCGTCACCCCCCCAGTCACAACACTTTCCAAACCTTCCCACACCACATGGATTTCAGCTAGTGGTACGAGGAACCTGCTTCCACCCACCCCCACAATCTCTGCCATTTGGCCAGTAACACACTGGCCTTTGGGACCACACGCTGCTTAACCAGAGAGATCTGGGCCCCTGTATCCCGCTGCCCCAAGTATTCCCTGCCATTAATTCTGACAACCTTAACATGCTCCACGTCTGGTTCTGCAGAGGCTAATCTCACAGAACCAACACGACAGGTTTCAATTGCTTGGGGGGGTTCTGTGGTGAGGACGGCAGAACTAACATGAGCTATTGGTTGCCGGCTTCCGCCTAGCACGGGGCATTTATTGCTCAGGTGATCAGTAGAATTACACCGATAGCACCTTCTGGGCTCTTCTGCTTTTACTGGATGTTTGGGATGAGGGTTAGAGGGATGGTTTTGGGGAGGTGAGTGCCCAGCCTCCCAGCCACCCTCCCTCTTGCTAGGGATAAAATGGGATCTTCCCGTCCCACCAGCTTCACACACCTCTTTCAGTGGTTTGGTTTCAAGAGATGCCTGGGTCGGTTCAAAGGCATCAGCAAGAGACGCCATCTCATCCACAGACCTTACATCTTTGTCCCATAGACACGGCTTCACATCCGCCTTACACATGCCCAGGAAATGCTCTTGAGCAACAAGATCCAACAGTCCCTCGAAGCTGGTAACACCTTTGCCCCTCACCCACTTTCCCAGCAAATCTTTCATTTTGTTCACATATTCCCCAGTACTCATCCCAACATCCCTCTTAACAATCCTAAATGTAATTTGATACGTTTCGGGGGTAATCTGAAAACTTCGCAAAACAGTATTTTAAAATTGACAATAGTCTAAAGCATCTTCACCAGGCATTCCACTGAATCCATTTCGAGCTTTATCAGTTCATTTTGCACTCAGGGTAGGAACTCTCTGATCATCGGGGATTTCATGTATGACACACAGGCTCTCGAAGGGAGTCAGATATTCCACAATAGCCTCCTCCTCACCGTATGCAGGACAGAAGTGTTCCCACTTGTGGAGTTTTGGAGTGATGGGAGTCGTTGGGGTCGGGGGGGTCCGGTTCTGTTCTCTAGCGGGTCCAGCTGGTGTTTTCTCTCTCTCTCTTTCTTCCATGGCCCTTTTGAGTGCAGCCTTCTCCCTGGCTGCCTCCCTGGCTGTCTCTGCCTCCATACTTTCCCTGGCCACAGCTGCTACTTTGAGCTTCACTTCCGCCGGCCACATTTGGAACGCCTGGTCCTTTGCCTTCTCTGCCACTTCCAGTCTGGCCAGATCTAGTGTTGTAGCTGCTTCCCTGGGAGTCATTTTCCTGCTGTCTTGTGCTTATTTCCCTCACCCGAAATAAACCAACAGAAAATAACAAACCGGTGACCTCCTCCGGACTGTTCTCAGCCACTGCACTTAACACTCAGTTAAAATCACAAAGATCAGTGCTTAAAGTGTGAACTTCACTGGGAGTAACAAGCCGTGCATACACCCTGCTCGCTGCGCCACTGTGATGCTAGGATCGAGCGGTGGGGATGGGGCAGAGGCTGGAGAGGAGCTGGCCGGGGGCGGCGGGGAGAAGCCCTGGGCTGGTTTGCAGCCTGGACCCACCCCCCATTGAAAGGTCTCAATGTCGTCTCCTCCCCTTGGTGGTCGGTGGCTTCCCGCATCTCCCTCCCTCCATCTGTTCACTGTGGGTCGCCGCACCCCCCTCTTCCGCCGCCAGCTGGTTAACGACCCACTCAACATGCCCTCCGGCCGCTCGCGCAGGGCGCAGCCCCACAGCTTCCTGCTGGTCGCCGTGATGTCCCGTTCAGCCCTGGGCCCCCCTGCCCGGGCGGCTGGGCCCCCTTGCTCTGCAGCCCCCATACCCGGGTCTCTCTCCCCCCAGGGTATCGCATCTCTGTCCTTCAGTCATCCGGGCATCGCCTTGGAGCAGCAAGCCAAGAAAACCCAGCCGGGGATTCGGGCAGCTGGTTCAGGAGGGTGGATCCACCCCAGCCTTCCCCAAGTGCTGGGCATGAAGATGGGCGACTGCATCTCCCCACCTGCCCTACCCTGCCTTTTCCCGCTCTTGGAGCCCGGGGGAACACTTTGAGTGTTGGGGTTGTTCGTTTCCACCCACCACGTAGCCCTCATAACCATGGCACCTGCCCCTGGAACCCTCCCAGGCAAATCTGCTGATTGGCATCCCACCGCTGCCACCAGCGTCATCCCTGGGGTTAGTTAGTCTGTGCCCCAAACCACTCAGGTGCCAGCAGCAGGCCCGGTGAGCTGTGGCATTGTAGGTACTTCAGCAGCTCGGCCTTGTAGGTGGCACCCTTCTCAGAGACATGGCTTAGGGGAAGGGTGTGTTACTGGGGCGGGGGGGAACGGGGCAGGGGGCAGATGCCCTAGATGCAAAGGTTTAAACAGCTGTAGTTTGAAGTGAGCGAGTTTGGGTCCGGCTGGGCCCCTGGGGCAGGCCAGCCGAGAATGGGGAGCCCTGGGGCGCCGTCTCCAGCCCAGACCCTGCTCCAGCAAACAAGCGCTTGCCACTTTCCAACTCAGGCTAGTCGGTGTCTCTCTCTGGGGCCGCTCTGCTTTGGCTCCAGCCCCTGCTGCTTCCACAGAAACCTGCCCCCAGCTGGGCCGTCCGGCACTCACAGCCTGGGATGCAGTCCCTCAGCGCCGTCGGTCTGTCCAGCCGAGCTGAGCCCAGTCGCCAGACGGTGTCTAGACATGGCACCGGAAGAGGCCCAGCTCTGCGAGGGTGAACTCCGGGGTGGATCAGCTGGAGGGGGGGTGCTGAGCCCGGCTGGATCCAGACCAACCCTGGGGGGGAAAGAGAGTGGTGGGGTGCCATGGGAGACAGTCAGAGAACTCTCACCTGACCCCAAACGTAGCTCCACGCTGCCACCCAGCGATGAGTCGGGGTTACTGCACCCCAGAGCTGCAGCCGCAGATAAATCAACATAGAACTTAGGGGCAAGACAGGGGTGGATTGTCCACTCCAGTGTATTCCCCCTCCGGCCTGGCCGGTGCCCCTCACTCCCGACCCGCAGCCCCTGCCAGCCCAGCCCTGCCCCCCAGCTCTGCCGGTGCCCCTCACTCCCGACCCGCAGCCCCCTGCTAGCCCAGCCCTACCCCCCCAGCCCTGCCCCTCAATTCCAACCTGAATCCCTCTTCTATCCCAGTCTTGGGTTCCCACCCCCCACGGCTCTCGCTGGCTAAGTCCCTGGAGACTCATTGCAGGTAAGAACAGCATCTGCTGGGCTCAGCCCCAGCCCCCTGGGCTTGCGTCCTCGGTTATGAAAGTGAAACACTCGCTGGCGCCCGGCACCTCTTCCATTGCGAATTCAGCCCTGGGGAACAGCGAGGTGCGGCCCCAGGCTGGCTGCTGGCTGGGGGCCGCCAGACGAGCCGCAGTTAGGGCACGGTTCGGGCTTTGCGACTCATCAACCGCCCTGCCCTGCATTGGGTTTGGGTTCTGTCACATTCCAGTCGCATCCGCTCCCGGGACGGAGAGCTCCGCCGGGACGATCCCCTGCTGGCCGCCGGGGTCAGGGTGCCCTCGGTATTCGCTGGGATTCCCCCAACCCCTCCCCTAGGTATAGGTAGGCAGGGTCTCGGGATGTCCTCGGCAGCAGTCTGACCCCTCCCAGCCATGTCAGGTCCCGGGGCCCCCGCTGCATCCGCCGGGCGGCTTCCCTCAGGGACAGGGCTCGGTTCATCCAAGCGATCCTTCTCCTCCAGCCGGGCAATGAGCTGTTCTTTGGTGGACCTCCCAATGCGGAGCCCCTCTGCCTGCACAGCTCCACCAGTCGCTCTTGAGGCGTTTAGCATACATCCTCCGGCCTGTGCTCTCCGCTTTCCACCGTTCCAGGGGGACCCCTAGTGTGCCAGCCCTTCTTCAGGTCACCACCTCTCTGCCAGGGTCGAACTGCAGACTCCTCCGCCCCGGGACCGCTCGCTGCGATCCCCCGGGGGACCCGGTTACTGCAACAGTCCTTCTCTCTGGTCACACACTCCCAGGGGTTAATCGCCCCCTGAAACCGTCTCTCTCTGATTCTTCAGCCCACCTGGTCCCCGTCAATCCCCCTTCGTTTTGTTGCTCCCCAGTCACTTACTGCAGGAAGCGCCGTCCACGGGGTGCTGTAGATCCCACCTCTAACACCAGTTGTCACGGAGTATGGGGGGACACCAGGCCCTGCACCCCCGGCTTCGTGCGATTCACCATGACTCTCAGCCAGCCAGTAAAGCAGAAGGTTTATTTAGACGACAGGAACACAGTCCAAGACAGGTCTTGCAGGCACAGACAACAGGACCCCCCTCAGTTAGGTCCATCTTGGGGTCCCAGGGCACCACAGCCCCCTTGGGAGGTCAGAGCCCTGTCTCCCTCCCAGTCACATCACCAGCCAGCTCCTGAGACCCTGCCTTCAGCGACCCCTCCCACAGCCTTTGTTCAGTTTTCCAGGCAAAGGTGTCACCTGGCCTCTAACCCCTTCCTGGGTTCTCACGTTACATGCTCAGGTATTCTCCGTCGGTCAGTCTCCCATCCCCCAATGCAGACTATCCTAGCCACACTCCCCTGTCAGCATTCAAAGCCCACAGTAAGAACAGTCCCAGTTCGTCACAGGTTCATCGAGGCTAATTCGCAGGGGAACTCAGCAAGCCAGCAGCTTCCCCATTGCACCCATTGTCCTTTGCCTCGGCCCTCCCCATTCCCCACTCCACCGCCAGGACCTCCGCTCCCCGAGCTGGGGAGAGAACCCAGGAGTCCTGGCTTCCAGCCCTGCCCCCGCCATGTTCAAACCCTTCCCTTTATTCTTTGCCTTTTCCTAGCTCCCGTCCCAATCGCCTCGGATCTTTCTCTGATTTCCTGATGAGTCAGAACTGCATGCCTGTAACTCAGTTCCCCGTCACTTTGATCTGCCTACACATGTCTTCCTTTCCCCATTCCCCCCGCCAGGATCCTGGTGGATTCTCCACTCGAGGGGCTGTTTAGTCTAAAGGCCGTGCGCTCGTTCTAACAGGAATTCATCCAGAGCAGCCCTATGGCCTGGCTGCTCCCAGATCCTTCCTGGCTGTGGAATCTACGGCTCTGCCTATGGGGCAGGTCCCAGATGAAAAGAAACTTGGTTAAACCGATAGCCAGAAGGATACCTCAGAGGCAAAGATCCTACAGGCGTCTGGTATGAGCCCGTCAAAGCCGGAGGTAAATTCCCAGGCCACTCGGAGCTGAGATTAAATTGCACAACAGCTGGGGTGATGAATGGAAAATGTATTTTAATCAAGCGACATCAGCAGCTTCACCTCCACCCATCAGTGTCACAACATTGACCACCAAATTATGATTTATGGCAGGTAATAGTATTTACAAGACTCTTGGCATCATTCATCTTTGTATTTCTGCCTGCATTAAAGCGTCCTCACAGAGCTAGTCATCTTTTGAATTCACTTCCAAGTCTCGCCCTGTTCTGAAAGGGCAAATTTTCAAAGGTAGTTAGCCACTAGACCCCAGTCCGCTCTCAGAACTGGGATAGAACCCAGGCGTCCTGACCTCCCCAGCCCCCCCTGCTCTAACCACTAGACGCCACTCGCCTCCCAGAGCTAGGGAGAGAACCCAGGAATATTCCTCCCTCCCTCTGCCATCCCAGTTCCTGGCTCCCTTGCCTTGTTTCTCCACCCGCGAGACCGCACTCCCATTTGAGGTTTCATTCGGTTGTGTTGTGTTTAGACAAAATGCGTTGAAAAGACCCCTTTCTGAAATGTTTTTGTTGTGTTTCAGTGAGGAGGGAATTCAGTTTAAAAACAGACTTGCTTTGGTCACCAGAAAAAGGACAGGAAAGTTTAAAAGGGAGAGAAAATGGGAATTTTGGACATCAGACTTGTGAAAAATGACCGTTAGGAAGTTTTCACTAGAAAAAGCCAAGTTGCAATGAAATTTTTTGACTGAAATGAAAAAAAAATCATCAAAAGCAAGAAAGAAAGAAAGCAAGAAAGAAAGCAAGCCAGCCCTAGATAGGTAGCGTGATGCTGATTGGAGTGTTACACCAGGGAATTAAATCATTTCAATGAATTTTCTTTTAAATTTAAATGGTAAAAAGACAATTTTGCATTACAAACTCTGTTTTGTTCCAGTTCAAGTTGTTCCCAATATTGTGTTTTGCATTTCAAATTTTTTTGGTAAAATCTTTTGGGTTTTTTGACAAAAGCCAAAACATGGAAAATTCAGGTCTCCGAAAGTGAAAAATCTTTTGGTATTTTTTGTGCCACAATTGGGAAAAAATTAGACCTAAATTAAAATGTTTTTGGGGCATAAAATAGCCATTTTTCATCTAAAGATATATTCATTGCAAAGATATTGACTAGTGCTATAGTGATAAAATTCATCTGATTTAGTCCCACATGAAAAGAAAACCGATTCAATATGGCCACTGATCCCAAGATGGTTGGCAAATATGGCCACCAAATCCGGGACGGTTGATAAATCTCCTATGGCCTCCCAATCCACTCTCATTTGCATAGCCATGTGGCCACCAAATCCATGCTTGTTGGCTTGACTAATACAGCCACCAAACACAGGTTGGTTGGCATGATCAATATGGCCTCCCACTGCAGACTAGTTGGCAAATCCAATATGGCCACCAAATCCAGGCATGGTCATCAGATCTTGCTCTAGTCCTAAACCGTGGTCCCATCAGATGTTCTGCAGGAGAGATTCCAGACGCAAACCGGTTCAACCAATATTCCCAGGGAATTTTGCACGTATCCACTGGTTTCTCTGGTCATTGTTTTGAAGGGCACATCGTGGTTATAAAAAGGGGAGCACAGACCATCGACAGGACCATGGCATCTCAGAAAGGCTGCTGCTATTCACACAGACAAAGTCTCCCGAAGTAGTTCAAACTCAACGGATCTGGAGAGGCAATTGAAGGCAAAATCCAATGCTTCCCAGGTTTGGGTGAAGGCCAAGACAGCTTAAATCCATGCGCAGAGTCCCAGCTCCCGGTGACGGGTGGATGGTGCAGAAGCCCAGATTTCATCCCCACCCCAAAAAAAAAAAAAAAGTTTCCAACCTTTGCCTTTCCAGCACCACCCCCATTATCCACCCTGCCCCCCATCCCATCCCCCCAACCCCTGCCCCCTTTCCGTCCACCTTCATACCCTGCCATGTAGTGCTCCACGCCCCAATCCACTGGCCCCCCTCAATCCCCCATCCTTTCTGCCACCTCCACTCCTCTCCCCACCTCACCCAGCCCCCTCCCCTCTCCTCCCAGCATCCTCCGTTCCTGGTTCCCCCCTCAGCCTCCTTTCCCCTCCCCTTCCTAGCCCTCCCCCCCAGCTGCTCTCCCTCCCAGTCCCCCCTCAGCACTCTCCCTTCTTCAATCTCCCCCTCTCCCCACCCCCTCTCCTCTCCTCTGAGTATCCCCCATTCCTGGGCCCCGCTTTCCCCCCTCTCATCCTCCAGTCCCCTGCCTGCTGCTCTCCATAACCTGCCTTCCCCTCCCAGTACACCCGCTTCCCAGTGCCACCTCCAAACTCCCCTCCCTCCCAGTCCCCCCTGAGCACCCTCCCTTCCCCCCTCGCCCCCTCTCCCCACTCCTTCCAACACCCGCTCCCTTCCCTCATCTGTCCCCCCTCTGGGGCCTGCTCCCCATCCTGTCTCCCACGGCAACAGGTGGCCCGGCCTAGCCACACACCCCCAGAGCCCAGGCAGACCAGGATGCTGACGCAGGCGGTGAGGGCCAGGGAGCCCAGCGCCATGCGCTTGTCAGCCTGGCCCCATATGGTGCACTCGAGGACAGGGGGGCAGGCCGGGGTGCCGGGGAAGCAGGGGAAGGTGGGACCTGATACCAGGGGCAGCTGCCGGGCCAGCAAGGCCCACAGGAATCCAACCTCAGTGGCCAGCAACACAACGATGCACACGGTCATGACGCTGGCACACCAGGGGGGCTGGGCAGCCATGTTGGGTCCTGCCGGCGGCCCGGTCGCACCACTCATGCCAGGCACGTTGTCTTTGGGAGCCATGTTGGTCGTGTCAACCAGCTTTGGGGTGGCGGCCATGTTGGAGTCTCCCAGCGGCCTGGGCTCGGCAGCCATATTGGATTTAGCAGCCGTGTTGGATTCCCCTGCCAGCTTGGGTTTAGTGGCCATGTTGGATTCTCCATCCAACCTGTGCTCAGCAGCCATGTTGGATCTGGCAGCCATATTGGATTCTCCCACCAACCTGTGCCCAGCAGCCATGTTGGATCTGG
>NW_020715783.1:0-9129 GCF_002925995.2 Terrapene triunguis
CCCGTGTGCCCAGCCCCCCACTGCCCCAGAGGGGCCATGTCCCAGTGCCAGGTGAGGGGTCCCCATGTGCCCAACCCCCCACCGCCGCAGAGGGGCCAGGTCCCAGCACCGGGCCAAGGGTCCTCTATGAACAGCCCCAGTGCCCCACCCCAGAAGGACTGTGTGCCAGCGCCAGGCAAGGGGTCCCCATGTGCCCAGCCCCCGCATCCCATCCCAGAGGGGCTGGGTCCCAGCACTGGGCCAGGGGTCCCTGTATGAAGAGCTGCCCCTCACCTCTCATGTAGATGCCTCCTTTCCCCCTCCCCACAACAAGCTTGGCACCCTCCATCCCTGCTGTTCTGCCCACTCCCCTCCCTGCTTCTCCCCACTTCCTCCCTTCCTCCATCCTCACCCCCCCGCCCCCTCCCCCGCCCCCCCCCTCCCTCCAGCCCCCCACTCTCACTACCCCCCTCCAAATCCCCCCTCAGGAGCCTCCCTTCCTCCTTCCCTCCATCTATCTCCTGCATCTCCATACCCCCTCCCCACCCATCCCCCCTGTCCCCTCTACTCTCCTCCTCTGCCCTGGCCCTTCCACACACCTCACAGCCCCCCATCTCACCCCCACCCTCCCCACAGCCCCCCCTCTCCACCACAATCGCCCCTTCCCCCTCCACTCCCCCCACAGCCTCTGCCTCCCCCCCACAGCTCCTTCCACACACCCCACAGTCCCCCTCACCCCCACACTCCCCACCGCCCTCTCCTTCCCCCACCCCCTGTTGCCCCTGGCAACAGGCCCCACTTCTCAGCTCCACAATCGCATAACCCAGGCAGGCGGCCATGTTGACGCAGGCCGTGAAGGCCAAGGTGGCCAGCGCCATGCGTTTGTCGGCCCGGCCCGGGAGGGTGCACTCCAGGACCGAGGGGCAGGCTGGGCTCCCTGGGACGCAGCGGAAGGAGGTCGCCAACATGGCCGGCATCTGCAGGGCCAGCACAGCCCACAGGAAGCTCATCTCTGTGGCCAGGAGCAGCCCCACACACAGGCCAAAGACCAGGTGGCGCCAGGGCTCGCCAGCGGCCGTCTTGGATTGGTCAAGTGGCTTGGCGTTGTCGGCCATATTGGCTGCCTCGAGCGGCTTGACATCGGTGGCCACGTTTGGTCCGGCGGCCATATTGGATGTTCCAGCAGGT
Organism: Terrapene triunguis; assembly: GCF_002925995.2. Taxonomy (NCBI): domain Eukaryota; kingdom Metazoa; phylum Chordata; order Testudines; family Emydidae; genus Terrapene; species Terrapene triunguis. The sequence goes on from NW_020715783.1 coordinate 1,168, forward strand.
GCCGACCCCTCCACGTCCCTGTCCACTACAAACACCTGGACGTTCCTGCTCCGTACGAGCTGCATCAGCCCGATGGTGACGATGGTGGCCAGGAAGGCGAAGCCCCAGATGCCGAACATGGGGGCCGGGAAGTGCTGGTTGTAGCAGAGTGCATTGCAGAAGGTCTGGGGCCCGGCCTTTTCCGAGAGCCAGTCGCAGGCTAGGATGGACTGGTTCGAGTCCCAGGGCCCGCTGACCAGGACCAGAGTCACCAGGCGCAGGCCAACGAGGAAGTACCAGGGCGTCAGGCCTTGGCAGCTGGTTTCTTTCGAGAGGCACCCGAAGGCCGGCTGGAAGAGCCGCGAGACGCCAGAAAAAATTGCGGCCATCTGCGGAGAGAGAGAGGCCAGAGCACCCTCCACTACCTGTCTGGCTCCCTCGCTCTTCGCCGTCCTCAGTCTCTCGTCTTCTTCCTTCCTATTCCCTTCTTTCACTCAGTCTTTCCTTCGGCCTCTTTCTCATTCCTTTCTTTCTTTGCTTTTTCTCCTCCCCTTGGTTTCTTTTTTCTTTCTTTCCTGTTCCCTCATGCCACTCTCCCTTTCTCTCTCTTTTCTCATCCACTCACTCCTTCTTTGTCTTGTTTTCGCATTCCCTCTTTTCCTTCTTTCTCATTCCCTGGTTCCCCTTTCTCTCCTTCCATTATTTTCTTTCTTTTTTTTTTTTTTCTTTCTTCCTTTTCTTTCTTTCTTTCTTTCTTTCTTTCTTATCTCCTTGTTCAGACCTTTCTTTCTTTCCCTTGTTTTCTTTTTCTCTCTTATTCCCTCATTCTGTTTCTTTTTTTCCTTCCTTTTTTCTTCTTTTTCTTTCCATAATTCCCTCATTTTCTTTCATTCATTCATTCTTTCTTTCTCTCTTCCTCATTCCCTCATTCTCTTTTTTCTTTCTCTCCCTTATTCCCTCATTCTCTTGCATTCATTCGTTCTTTCTTCCCCTTACTACTTTACTTCTTTCTTTCTTTCTTTCTTTCCTTTATTCCCCCATTCTCATGTTTTCTTTCTTTCCCTTGTTCCCTCTTTCTTTATTTTTTTTTTTATTCCCATTTTCCTTTCTCCATGTCTCCCTAGTCCGTCCCACATTCCCTTTCACTCTCCCTCTTCTCCTGCAGCTCTGACTCAATCCAGAACCAGTCCAACTGCATCTGGCCCCACCCAGGCAAGGAGTTCTCTCCTGACTTTTCCAGCTCCCTGTCCCCTTGCCCGGGCCATGATACGCACACCTGGCACCCCAACCCTCTTACGCCAACCTGGGGGGCGCGACACTGTGACAGCAGCTCACAACGCCCCCTGCTGGATTTCCAGCCACCTCCCACCCTTGCAGCCCTGTAGCCCAGTACCTGTTCCGCTCATTGAGTCTCTCTTTCTCTCCCTCCGCTCGTCCTCCCTCTCTTATTTCCTTCCTTCCTTCTGGGAGAGTTACAACACGAGCCAGTTGCCTCCGCCCCCCACCCACCTTGCGCCCCAGTCCATGTTGTGAACTCAAAACACAGTACAACAAAGGGAAACCTGCCAGCACTTCACAGATTCCTCTGCAGCTAGGACAACCCAGGAGTCCTGGCTCCCACCCCTGCTCTGACCCGCTCCCTGGACCCCACTCCCCTCCCACAGGAGTCCTGGCTCCCATCCCTCCCCCGCCCCAGCTCCCATTCCACAGTCTCTCATATTTAAGTTGAACTTTGAGCATATTGGGACAATCATAATTTTTATAAACCAGTTTTCATCATTTTAAAAAGAAAAATAAGCAGTTTGATAAATGTTTGAACCACAAAAAATCAGTCCTATAGGACCCAATTCTGAAAGCAATTTGAAGTGGGAGGCTCAGTACAGGTGCAGAGGGGTCCCCATATAAAAAACCCCTACACCCCTTCCCAGAGGCGATCACATCTCAGTGCCAGGCGAGGGGTTCCCATATAAACAGGCCCCACGCCCTACCCCAGAGTCACCCACATCTGAGCACCAGGTGAGGGGTCATGGATATGTCAACCAGCTTGGGCTAGGTGGTTGTCATGGATACACCAGCCAGTTTGGGCTGGGCAGCCATCTTGGATATGCCAGTCACTTTGGGCTGGGAAGCTATCTTAAATCTTTCAACCAGTCCCTCTTTCCCCCACTCCCTACTCCCCTTCTTCCCACACTCATTCCCTCACCCCATCTCCCCTGGCACTGGGCCGCCTTCCCCAGCCTTATGATCCCATAGGCAAGACAGGAGGCTATATTGACACAGGCCGTGAAGGCCAGAGTCACCAGCGCCATCTTCTTGTCGGCTTGCCCTGACAGGGCACACTCGAGGGCCGGGGGGCAGGGGGGAGCCCCAGGAAGGCACTGGAAGTAGGCCCCTGACACCAAGGGTAACTGTAGGGCCAGCATAGCCCACAAGAAGCCCAGCTCAGTAGCCAGGAGCAGCACCACACATAAACCAAATGCTGGGGAGTGCCAGGCTGAGCTGGCAGCCATCTTAGCTCCTGTAGTGGCCATCTTGGATTGGCCAACCCATTGGGACTCAGAGTCCATATTAATTATGTCAACCCAGTTGGCTCCAGTGGCCATATTAGGCTCTCCAGCCAGCTTGGTTTTGGCAGCCATGTTGGGTTTGGCAGCCATATTGGTTGCATCAGTTGGTCCTGCTAACTCCTCGTCCCCTCTGGCTGCAGCCCGTCGGCTGAACTGGGCATGAATCAACATCATGAGGCCCACGGGGAGCAGGGTGGCAAGGAAGGCGAAGCCCTAGGAGACGGGGGCTGGGAAGCGCTAGTTGTAGCACAGGGCAGCACAGAATGGTTGGAAGTCCCCATTGACCGAGGTCCAATTACAGGCCAGATCTGGTTTCACTGAAGCCCACAGCCCGTCAGCCACAAAGAAAGCAATGAGGCGGAGGCCCAGGAGGAAATACCAGGGGGCCAGGCTGTGGCATCGGGCATCCCTGCCCAGGCTGACCAGTGCCGGCTGCAGGAGACGGGCCAGGACAGCAATAACTGCAGCCATCTGCGGGTTGGGGGGAGGGAGGATGAGAGATATATTTGGGAGCAGGGCCCCTAAAGTTCACTCACTGCTCCTCCTTGCTTCCCTTCCTTCCTTCTCACGCCCTTCTTTGTCTTGTTCCCTCTTTCCCTCTTTCCTGTCTTTCTTTCCCGCATTCATTTCTTTCTTCCCTTCTTCCCGGCTTTCCCATTCCTCTGCTCAGCTCCTCTGATGTCTCCACACCTCACACCCCACCTCGTGCTCCCCAATTCCCATCCTTCAACCCCTGTCCTGGGACTTCCTCCCACCCTGCCCCTGCCCACCCCACATCAGGTCTAGGGATCCATCCCCTCTGCTGCCCCCACAGGACCAACCCCTACTGAGCCCCTCATGGTTGGGGCCGGGGAGGGCGCTGAGACAGCTGGGCCCTCAGAAGGGGGATTCCACCCCTGCCCTGACCCGCCAGAGCCTACCTTCTCCGGCATCCTTTTCTCTTTCTTTCTCGGTGTCTCGACCCCACTATCCTCTCTTCTGATCAGGGAGAGTTCCTCCCTCCAGTCAGCTGCCTCCACCCCACCCTTCTCCCCTTCCCTTTTTCGGTCACCGAGGGGCTGTGATTTCTCCGAACCCCCAACACCCAGAGCAGGACAGCAAAAAGGAAACATGAAGTGAAACCCCGTGCAGGGAACCAGCTCCCAAAACATCAGCTAACTCCCATGCAGCTGCACCCACCCCCTGCGCAGATATTAGAACCCAGGAGTCCCGGCTCCCAGCCCCCCCTCCTGTAACCCCCTGGACCCTGCTCCCCTCCCAGAGCTGGGATAGGACCCACAAGTCCTGGCTCCCAGCCCCCCCTGCTCTAACCGTTGGACCCTACACTCCTCCCAGAGCTGGGGAGAGAACCCAGGAGTCCTGGCTCCCAGCCCCCCTGCTCTAACCATTAGACCCCACTCCCCTCCCAGAGCTGGGGAGAGAACCCAGGACTCCTGGCTCCCAGCCCCCCCTGCTCTAACCACTAGACCCCACTCCCCTCCCCGAGCCAGGGAGAGAACCCAGGAGTCCTGGCTCCCAGCCCCCCTGCTCTAACCCACCAGCCCCCACTCCCCTCCCCGAGCTGGGGAGAGAACCCAGGAGTCCTGGCTCCCAGCCCCCCCTGTTCTGACCACCAGTCCCCACTCCCCTCCCAGAGCCAGGGAGAGAACCCAGGAGAACAGGATGTGTAGCAGGATGGTGAGTGTGCCCATAAAATCGATATCTAGGTGGGGCTGGGCTCGGCTCAGGCCGGCACCTCCCTCCTCACACGGTGTGTGTGTGTATAGATATACAGAGAGAGGAGATCAGCAGACAGAATCCAACCCCACCCCCATCAGCTCTGAGCACAGCCCAGCCAGGTAGGAGAGAGGGGTGGGAGTGGATCATGGGGCCTGTCCCTTCTGGGCAGCGTGGGATTCAATCTGGCCTCAGACCGGAGCACTGACTGGCTCAAGGGAGTGGGAGTCCAGGTTTTCTGACTCAGTTTCCTTTTCAGAGACAGAGGAGGAGGGGGAAAGGGGGAGGGTAGCCGAGATCTAGGGTGCAGAGAAAGCCAGGACTCCTGGGTTCTCTCCCCAGCTCTGGGAGGGGAGTGAGGACTAGCGGGTTAGAGGGGGCTGGGAGGCAGGAGACTGGGGTTCTATCCCAGCCTGGGTAGGGGAGTGGGGTCAAGTGGGTAGAGTGGGGGTGGGGATTGGGAGGCAGGACTCCTGGGTTCTCTCCCAGCTTGGGGAGGGATAAAGCAGCATCATTTTCTGGGAACCACGTGCCATTTCCTCTTTCCAGCTTGAGGTTTCAGAGACCAAAATATCAGCTCCCACCCTCCTTCCCCCATTCCGCCTCCCTACACAGCTGGGAAAGGAGCCTCTGATCTCCCCACTGCTCCGACCCCCCAAAGACCCTGGGGCCATGGAACACGTCCCCTTCCTCCTCCTCCTCTTCCTCCTCCGACACAGCCAGTGTGGTAAGAAATTCCTCCTCCACCTCCCAGGGGGTCTGGGCCCTCCTTAACTCTGACCCTGCCCCTCACTCCTGACCCACAGCCCCTGCTAGCTCAGCCCTGGGCTCCCCTCACAGCTCTGCCAGTGCCCCTCACTCCCGACCCACAGCCCCTGCTAGCCCAACCCTGGGCTCCCCCCCCAGCTCTGCCGGTGCCCCTCACTCCCAACCCACAGCCCCCTGCTTTTTCTCTCCCAGATGCAGTCTGCAGGGATGCGGAAGGGATCCAAGGGGGTGAGGTCGTGTACCCCAAGATCCGAACCAATGGCAGCGTCCTGGAGTATCGCTGCCCCCCGAACAGCTACGCCCACCCCGTGAGCTGGAGGGTCTGTCAGTCCAGTGGGAAGTGGTCGCCTCTGAGAAATGCCTTCGAGTCAGCCCAAAGGCCCTCCTGCATCAGTGAGTAGAACCCAGGAGTCCTGGCTCCCAGCCCCCCCCCCCCCCCCCCCCCACCCCTCGCCCCCCCCCCCCTCCTAGAGCCGGGGAGAGAACCCAGGAGTCCTGGCTCCCAGACCCCCTGCTCTAACCACTAGACTCCACTCCTCTCCCAGAGCCAGGGAGAAAACCCAGGAGTTCTGGCTCCCAGCCCCCCTGCTCTAACCCACCAGCCCCCACTCTCCTCCCAGAGTCGGGGAGAGAACCCAGGAGTCCTGGCTCCCAGCCCCCCCTGCTCTAACCCACCAGCCCCCACACCCCTCACAGAGCCGGGGAGGGGACCCAGGAGTCCTGGCTCCCAGCCCCCCCTGCTATAACCCACTAGACCCCACTCCCCTCCCAGAGCTGGGGAGAGAACCCAGGAGTCCTGGCTCCCAGCCCCCCTGCTCTAACCACTAGACCCCACTCTCCTCCCAGAGCTGGGGAGAGAACCCAGGAGTCCTGGCTCCCAGCCGCCCTGCTCTAACCCACTCGACCCCCCTCCCCTCTGAGAACCCAGGAGTCCTGCCCCTCCCCTCTCTCCCCTGCAGACTACACCTGCACTGGCTACATCACCTTCGAGAACGGGTGGCACCAGCCTCGGCAGAACAAGTACAGCGTTGGGGACACGATCACCTTCCACTGCCAGCCCGGGCACCGGCTCTTCGGCACCGCCCGCCGCACCTGCCTGGCCAACGGCGAATGGAGCGACCGCACGGCCGTGTGCGACCCCGAGGGTGAGTGGGGCTGGGAGCCAGGACACCTGGGTTCTCCTGGCTCTGGGAGGGGAGTGGGGGCTGGTGGGTCAGAGCAGGGGGGGCTGGGAGCCAGCACTCCTGGGTTCTCTCCCAGGCTCTGGGAGGGGAGGGGGACTGGTGATTAGAGCAGGGGGGGCTGGGAGCCAGGACGCCTGGGTTATCCTGGCTCTGGGAGGGAAGTGGGGGCTGGTGGGTTAGAACAGGGGAGGCAGGGAGCCAGGACTCCTGGGTTCTCTCCCTGGCTCTGGGAGGGGAGTGGGGTCTGGTGGGTTAGAGCGGGGGGGGCAGGAATCTCCCTTACCCATCCCCATCTACCCCACTCTGTGGGGACTCCCGACCGTGCAGCCCCTACCCCGGGTGGTTAATGCAACTGGGGCCTGTCTTCCTGCAGACTCCCTGTGCCCCTGGCCGGGCATCCCCCTCGGGGGGCATCGCAAGGGCCATGTCTTCGAGCCAAGCAAAGCCGTGACCTTCACCTGCCTCCAGGAGCTGGTGCTGCGGGGCTCTGCCCGCCGCGTCTGCCAGAACTCAGGCCAGTGGTCGGGGGAGGAGCCGCGCTGTGAGGGTGAGTCGCACGCCGAGCCCCAACCGTCCCCCCGACCTGGGGGTCCTTCTGCCCCTTGTGTGTCTGTCTTGCCATCCGCCCTATGTCTCCAGCCATCCAACTCCCACCTACCCATCACCCCTTCCAGGCACCCAGCGCTGGTTCCCAAGGGATGGTCTGTACTGTACCCCATTGGGGTGGCTGTCCAGGCCCCCTCATCCCATGGGGGTCCCCCTGCCCCTCACCCCTATCCGTAACCCCCTGCTGACCTGCTCTGAACCCACAGGCCGCTACGCCTATGACAAAGTGAGCTCTGTGGCCGAGCACCTGGACATGGAAGAAATCACCTCGCACGCACAAACAGGTCAGGGTCAGCGTGCGGCCCCTGTTCCCCACCCCCCACACGCCGAGCCAGGAGCCCCAAGGACCGGGGGCCCAAGACCAGCCCCAAAGATCCCCTTGGACATCACGCAGTCATCTGCAGAGCCCTGCTAATCCGCGGATATCCGCTTTATATCCACGGACTGTTTCTGCGGAGAGTAGCGCTGATGTGAGGAACCACAGCATGGACACTCCACCTGCCCTAGGCAGGGCACCTGGGTGGCAGGGACACTGGGCGGGGGCTGCTCGGGCCCCCTGCCCAGGGCAGGTGGAGGGACCCAGCTTCCCCATAGCTGCCCGCCCAGCTCTCCCCGCCCAGGCTCTGTCAGGTGGGTGTCTCAGAGCCACAGCCTGGCCACTGTAAGGAGAGCCCGGCAAATCTGTGAATATCCACAGGCAATTTTTGCGGCTCGCAGATCAGATGGCTGGATCCCCACTTTGAACTTTAGGGTTCAAATGTAGGGGCCTGCATGAAAACTTCTAAGCTTATCTACCAGCTTAGCTTTGGTCCGCTGCCACCATCACAAGAATTCCCTCCCTGGGAAGCCTTGAGAAACCTTTCACCAATTCCCTGGTGAACACAGATCCAAACCCCCTTGGATCTTAAAACAAGGAGAAGTTAACCATCCCCCCTCCTTCCTTCCACCCTCCTTTCACCAACTCCTGGTGAATACAGATCCAAACCCCCTTGGATCTTAAAAACAAGGAGAAATCAATCTGGTTCTTAAAAAAGAAGGCTTTTAATTAAAGAAAAAGGTAAAAATCATCTCTGTAAAATCAGTATGGAAAATAGCTTACAGGGTAATCAAACTTAAAGAGCTCAGAGGACCCCCCTCTGTCT
>NW_020715784.1:0-6283 GCF_002925995.2 Terrapene triunguis
CTTTTATCACCCCTCTGGGGTTATACGAGTTCCTGGTCCTGCCTTTCAGCCTAAGGGGGCACCTGCCACCTCCCAGCGCCTGGTGGCCCAGTTACTCAGGGGGATGGAGAGTTTTGCCCTGGCGTATATTGATGACATCTGTGTTTTTAGCCAGACCTGGGAGGACCACGTGTCCCAGTTTAGACAAGTGCTGGACCGGCTCCGGGATGCAGGTCTGACTATAAAATCTGGGAAGTGCCAGGTGGGGATGGCCGAGGTGTCGTACCTGGGCCACTGGGTGGGGAGCGGCTGCCTAAAGCCAGGGCCGGCCCAGGTGGAGGTGATCAGAGACTGGCCCGTTCCCCAGACTAAGAAGCAGTTCCAGGCTTTCATTGGGACGGCAGGACACTACCGGAGGTTCGTGCCCCACTTTAGCGCCATAGCCGCCCCCATCACTGAGCTGTGCAAGAAGGGGAAGCCAGACAAGGTGGTCTGGACCGAGGAGTGCCGGGGGCTCTCCGGGCGCTGAAGGAGGCTCTGGTCAGTGGTCCAGTTCTGGCAAACCCAGACTTTGACAAGCCCTTCATGGTGTTCACCGACGCCTCTGACACGGGACTGGGGGCGATGTTAATGCAGGAGGATGAAAAGGGGGAGAGACACCCGATCGTGTACCTGAGCAGGAAGGTGCTACCCCGGGAGCAGAACTACGTGGCCATCGAGAAGGAATGCCTGGCCATGGTGTGGGCCCTCAAGAAACTAGAGCCGTATCTCTTTGGGCGACACTTCACCGTGCACACCGACCACTCTCCCCTGACCTGGCTGCACCAGATGAAAGGAGCCAACGCCAAGCTCCTGAGGTGGAGTCTGCTCCTGCAGGATCATGACATGGACGTGGGCCCCGTTAAGGGGAGTGCCAACGTGACAGCCGATGCTTTGTCCCAGAGAGGGGAGCCCGAACCTCCCCAGGCCACTGGCTAAGTGACCCCGCCCAGTTCGGTCTCGGAGGGGGGAGAGATGTGACGAAGTGGGGTTTTATTCACCTTGTTATGTTGCATGTGGGTCTTACTGTCCTATACTAACACTGTGCGTGTCTCAGTTTCCCTGTGTGCTGCACCGATACCTCAGGGGTGAGAATTGGGGGGGTGACTTTGCTGGGGCCCTGGGGCAGGTGAGGCACCTGTGTAAGCTGAGACCCAGGAGGGGGATGAGACCAGGTGACACCTTTGGCCTGGGAAGGGAGGCAAAGAGGACGAGGAGCAAAGGGGGGTGTCGAAGGTGGGGTGGCTGGAGGCTGGGGGTCTGCGTGGGGGGACTCGGAGAGGGGGAGCCCAGGGCGTCTGGCCCAGGACGCCCCGAGATGGACTTGGCTGAAAGTCACTGATTTCTGTGCTGACAAGCTCTGCCCTACGCCGTGATCCTGTCAATGAATAAACTGTCACGGAGTGTGGGGGGACTCAGGGCCCTGCACCCCCGGCGTCCTGCGATTCACCATGACTCTCAGCCAGCCAGTAAAGCAGAAGGTTTATTTAGATGACAGGAATACAGTCCAAGACAGGCCTTGCAGGCACAGACAACAGGATACCCCACAGTTAGGTCCATCTTGGGCACCCCAGCCCACCTCCTGGGGTCAGAGCCCTCCCTGCCTTCCAGCCACCTCACCAGCCAGCTTCCCAGACTCTGCCTTCAGCGACCCCACCCACAGCCTTTGTTCAGTCTCCCGGGCAAAGGTGTCACCTGGTCTCAGCCCCCTCCTGGGTTCTCATGTTACAGGCTCAGGTATTTTCAGTCAGGTTTCAGAGTAGCAGCCGTGTTAGTCTGTATCCGCAAAAAGAACAGGAGTACTTGTGGCACCTTAGAGACTAACAAATTTATTAGAGCATAAGCTTTCGTGGGCTACAACCCACTTCTTCTATCCCAGCCACACTCCCCTGTCAGCATTCCCAGACCACAGTAAGAACAGACTCAGTTCGTCACATCTCCCCCCTTCGAGACCGAACTGAGCGGGGTCACTTCAGCCAGTGACCCGGGGAAGTTCGAACCTACCCCCGTTCCCATGGATGCCCCCGCATCCCTCCCATTCCTTGGTGAGAATTACACCAGGCCCCTCCAGTTTCACGCCCCCCCTTAGGTCGGGGGTGCTCGAGGGCATTCGCAGTTCGCATGTGGGAAGGGTTATGCGGCCTGTGCCCTTTTCCCACCCCAATACCCCTGGGGTTCCAACTGGGCTGGGGTCTTCTCCCAGCGCTCCAGTCTGGAGGTCTGTGCTTCGGGCTCTCTTCATTCAGAGCCCCCCTTTGAACCTTGGCCACCCTCTGGAAAGGCTCCTCTAGGCTGGGTAAGGGTCCTACAGCCGTTTTCCCCTTGTCCCAGGCCTTCCTCCCCCTCTGACAGGGGTCACAGGATCGGCAGTACTGCCGGACAGTAACAAAGACCCCAGGCCAGTAAAAGCTCCGTAGCAGCCTCTGCTGGGTACGCCAGGTTTCCTGGTGCCCTGAGAGAGGAATGTCATGGGCCCGGTACAGCAGCTGGCGGCGATACTTCTGGGGTACCACCAGCTGTCTCCTGATCCCCCCTGACTCCATCTTCCCTGGGGGAGCCCATTCTTGGTACAGGAACCCCTTCTCCCACAGGAACCTTTTCCGGCCACCTCTCCCCATGGTCTGTACCACACTGAGGTCGGCCAGGTCCCTTATCTTCCGCAAGGAGGGATCTTTCTGCACCTCGGCCTGGAACTCAGCAGCTGGGACAGGGATGGCCACCTGCTCTCTCTCGCCGGCTGGGTCTGAAGCCGCAGCCTCCCTGAGCCGTGTCCCTGGGTGTTCCCTCCCCACCAGGTTAGGGTCCTGCGCCTCGGGCAAGGCACCCTCCCCAAGGCCAGGGCGCAGTGCTCCTCGCCGGCTCTGACTACGGGTCACAACCAGTGCATTCTGGGGGTTGCTTGGCCAGTCCTCCAGGTCCCCCCCCCCATCAACACCTCAGTGGGCAGATACGGGTGTACCCCCACGTCCTTGGGGCCCTCCTTGGCCCCCCACTTCAGGCGTACCCTCGCCACAGGTACCTTGAATGGGGTCCCACCCACCCCCGTCAGAGTCAGGAAGGTGTTGGGCACCATCCGATCTGAGGCCACCACCTCGGGCCGGACCAGTGTCACCTCTGCGCCCGTATCCCAGTATCCATCGACCTTCCTCCCATCCACCTCCAGGGGAACAAGGTACTCTCTCCGGAGGGACCGCCCCGCGCCCACCGTATAAACCAAAAACCCTGAGTCTAGAGCATCCAGCCCCCCAGAGGAGCTGGCCTGGAGCTCTCCTTCCTCCTTAGCAGGTGGTATTCTGCCAGCCCCCCTTCCCTGGGAGTGCCGCCTCTCGCCCGGCTGGGTCTCTACCCAGTCAACCCTCTGTGGGTCTGGTCTGCTCAGTCTGTCCCTGAGTCTGGGGCACTGGGCCCGTATGTGACCTCTCTGGTCACAGTGATAGCAGACCATGTCCCATGTGTCCCCTCGAGCCGGTCGGTTGTCCCTGACCCTGGGCATTCCCCATGGGAGGGGATTCCCCACATTCCCCTTTTGGGAGGTACCCGGGTGACTCTCTCTCTGCATCGCAGCGGGCCTGCTCCTTTGGGATTCCTCCCTGCCAGCCCCTGCCCGGCTCTTCACAAACTCATCGGCCAGCCGGCCTGCATGTCGCGGGTTCTCTGGTTTTTTGTCCACCAACCACAGCCTCAGGTCAGATGGGCACCGCTCATATAGTTGCTCCAATACCAGCAGTTTAACCAGGTCCTCCTTCGTCTGGGCCCCATCTGCCCACTTGCTGGCGTATCCCTCCATGCGGACGGCTAGTTGCAGATATGAGATCTCAGGGGTTTTATCCTGACTCCGGAACCTTTCCCGGTACATCTCAGAAGTCAGCCCAAACTCACGTAGCAGGGCCTTTTTGAATAGTTCGTAGTCCCCTGTCTCCGCCTCGTCCAGTTGGCGGTACAATGCCACGGATTTGGGGTCCAGTAAGGGGGTGAGAACCCGGAGTCTGTCCGCAGGATCAACCTGGTGCAGCTCGCAGGCCGTCTCAAAGGCATCCAGGAAGTCATCCATGTCCTCCCCCTCCTTACGTGGGGCCAGGATGCACTTATCAAAACTCCGTGCAGTCCTGGGTCCCCCCTCACTCACCGCAGCTGGGGTCTCGCGGCCCTTCAGCCTCGCCAGCTCCAGCTCATGATGCCTCAGCCTCTCTCTCTCTTCATGCTGCCTCTGTCTCTCTTCATGCTGCCTCTGTTGTTCACGATCCTTCAGCTCTCTCAGTTTTAGCTCTATCTCCCATTCCAGCCCATTCCGCTCCACGGATGCCGCGCGTGGCCGGGAGGATCCCCTGCTGGCCGGCGAGCGTGGCCGGGAGGATCCCCTGCTGGCCGGGGGGGTCACGGCGCCCTCGGTATTTGCTGGGCTCCTCCCCACCCTTCCCCTAGGCATAGGACGGAGGGGTCTCGGGAAGCCCTCAGCAGCCGGCTGACCACCCCCAGCTGGGACAGACTCTGGGGCCTGCGCTGCATCTGCCAGGCTGCTTCCCTCAGAGACAGGGATCAGTTCATTCGCGCGATCTTGCTTCTCCAGCTGGGCAATGAGCTGTTCTTTGGTGAGCTTCCCAATGCGCACCCCCCTCTGCTTGCACAGCTCCACCAGGTCACTCTTAAGCCGCTTGGCATACATCTTCCTGCTGGCCACTCACAGGCCTGTGTGCTCACCGCTCCCCACCGTCTCCAGGGAGACCCCTAGTGTGCCAGCCCTTCTCGAGGTCACCACCTCTCTGCCAGGGTCGAGCTGCAGACTCCTCCGCCCCTGGGACCACTCGCTGCGATCCCCCGGGGGACCCTGTTACTGCAAAAGTCCTTCTCGCTGGTCACACACTCCCAGGGGTGATAACCGTCTCTCTCTGACTCCTCAGCACGCCTGGTCCCCGTCAATCCCCCTTCGTTTTACTTCTCCCCAGTCACTTACTGCAGGAAGCGCCGGCCACGGGGTGCAGTAGATCCCGCCGCTGCCACCAGTTGTCACGGAGTGTGGGGGGACTCGGGGCCCTGCACCCCCGGCTTCCTGTGATTCACCATGACTCTCAGCCAGCCAGTAAAGCAGAAGGTTTATTTAGATGACAGGAATACAGTCCAAGACAGGCCTTGCAGGCACAGACAACAGGATACCCCACAGTTAGGTCCATCTTGGGGTCCTTGTGCACCCCAGTCCACCTCCTGGGGTCAGAGCCCTCCCTGCCTTCCAGCCACCTCACCAGCCAGCTTCCCAGACTCTGCCTTCAGCGACCCCTCCCACCGCCTTTGTTCAGTCTCTGGGGCAAGGTGTCACCTGGTCCCAGCCCCCTCCTGGGTTCTCATGTTACAGGCTCAGGTATTTTCAGTCAGTCTCCCATCCCCCAATGCCGGCTATCCCAGCCACACTCCCCTGTCAGCATTCCCAGACCACAGTAAGAACAGACCGGGCCTGGTGCCCTGGGCTCTGCCCCCCGAGTCCCAACCGGGAGCCTGCCCGGTTCCAGCTGCCAGGCTCCAGACACCCGCATTGCCCCTCCTCCAGTCCTTGCCTTGCTCCCCTGGTCGCATCCCCCTCCTGGGTCCCGGGTGACAAAGGGCACCGGCCATTGCCTACGTGCAGGCCGCTGGAGCAGCCTCACCTGCCCCTGAGGGTCTCAGCCAAAGTCACCCCCCCAATTCCCACCACCCAGCATTGGTGCAGCACACAGGGAAACTGAGGCACACACCATATTCATGCACAACAGACTGGCACACAACATAACAAGGGGCAAACCCACTTCGTCACGCCCTCGGGGCACAGGGGCTGGGCACACGGGGCCTCCTCGCCCGGCACTGGGATGCGGCCCCTCTGGGGCGGGGGGGCGGTGAACTCCCAGCCAAGCTGCTCACAGGTTCGAGACAGGAAGTGACGGAGACGCTGAAGATGACTGAAGGGAGGGGCCTGAACAGGGAGCTGGCAGGACGCCTGGGTTCACGCAGGGCTCTGAGGACAGGGCACCCCCGCTGAGCCCCTCTACCCACCCCGAAAGCTGTTTCCATCACGTCATTCACGCCGGCGGCTCCCGGCAGGAAACGCTGCGTCCCGGCATCGCCCCCCCCCCCCCCCCCCAGCCGCGCCCGGCTCCCGACACGGCCCCGGCCAGCCATGGGGCACCGCCCGGCCCGGCCCACGGGTCCTCGCCACCCCCCACGAGCCGCTGGTACGCCGGACACCCTCCGCTCCCAGCCTTGACGTGAGTAGCCTGTGGCCCGTCCCCCCCTTCGGAGC
>NW_020715784.1:6383-8908 GCF_002925995.2 Terrapene triunguis
CCCCCCCCCCCCCCCCCAGGAACCCCCCATTTATCTCCCCATCTCTCTCTCTCTCCACAGCCAACCGCCGATGATGCCCCCGTCTCTGCCCCCCAGCCCCCAGCTCCCGCCCCCTTCGCCGCCCCCCGCCCCGCCCTGCACCGCCTGCCTGGTGCCCATGGTGGCGCTGGCCGGGGTGGCCGGCCTGTTCGTGGTGATCTCGGCCCTGCTGGGCGAGCGGCTCTTCCGGGGGGCCCGGGCCCGGGGGGTGCCCAGCGTGTGGCGCCGGGGCGGGACGCTGTGGATCGAGCCGGCGCCGCCGCCCCAACCGGACGGAGCCCCCCAGGCGGAGACGGGCGACCTGTGGATCCCGCGCCCCCCGCCCAGCGCCGAGGACTGGTACCGGGGGCCCGCCGGCGGCTCGGGGAGCGGCACCTCCAGCGGCATCCACTCGGGGGCGCCAGAGAGCGCCGGCAGCAGCACGGCCTTGTGGGACGCCGAGGCGCCGGCCTGGGGAGCCCAGCCCCACGTCACCCTGCAGGACATCTCCGACTTCTTCCGACGTGGAGGGGGGAGGGGGCCGTGAGCACCGGCACGGGGGGGGGATCAGGAGGCGACCCCCGCCCCAAGAAGCAGGATTCACCCCATGGATGTTGGGGCAGAGCTGAGATTTTGGGGGGCCCCACAAGCCCGCTGAGACCCCCCACACACTGTCCCCTGGCATGGGGCTCTCTTTGCGCCCTCTACTGTTACTTCTCTCCTGCCAGGGGGCTCAGCTGGGCCTGCACCCCCTCGCCTCCCCCGCCCGCCATCGGGCACAGAGGGGCCGCTCTATGGGACACGGGGAATTTCTGCCAGCGGCCGGTTCGCAGGGCTATGGACAAGTGGCCAAAGCTCCTGGCTCCGTTAACACCCCCTGGGGGGCCCGGTGTGTCCCCCGTTCACCCCCTGTGACGAAGTGGGAATGTTCTTAATGTTTTCTCTGAATACTGTGTGCGTGCCTCAGTTTCCCCTTTGCATTTCTTAAGTCTCTAGGTGGTGGGATAAGGGGATGGGATTGTTGCAGAGCCCTGGAGGGCAGGTGTGATGGTGTCTGCACAGAGAATGGCCGACACCCTGACTCCTGGTAACTGATGGCCTGGGCCCCTCCCCTGCTGAAGGTGTTGGAGAACAAAGAGATCAGGTGACCTCCTGGCCCAGGGAAAGAGACAGGCCAGAGGAGGGGCTGGAGGGAGTTTCAGTTTGGAGCTGGCTGAGGAAACGCAGGGAGCCCCAGGGCCGGAGTCTGGGCTCCCCACCCCCCAAGATGGACCTGACTGAGGGGTCCTGGTTGTACCTACAAGCTCTGTTTTAGCCCGTGTTCCTGTCGTCTAATAAACCTCTGTGTTACTGGCTGGCTGAGAGTCACGTCTGACTGCGAAGTGGGGGGTGCAGGACCCTCTGGCTCCCCCAGGACCCCGCCGGGGCGGACTCGCTGTGGGAAGCGCACGGAGGGGCAGGAGATGCTGGATGCTCCGGGGTCAGACCCAGGAGGTGAAGCCGTGTGAGCTTCTTGCCCTGAAGACAGTTTGCTCACAGAGAGGAGACTTCCCCAGAGTCCTGCCTGGCTTTGTGGGGAGCAGTTCCAGCGCATCGCCCAGGGACTCCGTGACACGCCCCGTCTGGTTTGCCGCGGCTGCCCAGGACACGCCCCGGGGGCTCGGCGTTCGGTGGCCGGCATGTGGCACGAATGGGCCAGGGCCGGCTCGTGCAATAAAGATTCTCGCTCTTGACTGGACGGCTGGGTCTGTGATCTGTGCCTAGACGCAAACACGGCCCCCTGGGGGGAGAGGCCCCCTGCCCCATTCCCTGCCCCTCCCTCCGAGCCAGCCAGTCCCTGCCGTGGGGCCGGATGGGAGCCAGCGCCCCCTAGAGGGGACAGGCCCCATGCCCCATTCCCTGCCCCCCCGAGCCAGCCAGTCCCTGCCGTGGGGCCGGATGGGAGCTGGCGCCCCCTAGAGGGGACAGGCCCCGCGTCCCATAGCTTATTCCACAGCCCCCCTATTTCCTCTCCTAAATACCCCACCCCCACTCCCAGCTGCCTCCTCTGAATGTCTGGGCCCAAATCCCCCCAGGCCCCTTTTCTGCCACCCCCCTTCCACCCACGCCCCAAACAGGGAACTGAGCAGCTAATCATTTCTCTCCCAGCTGCCGCAGGGCGCCACTTCCTTCCAGGTCTTTCACCATTTCCTCTCCTTCTCTTCACCCTTTCTCGTTCACTCGTTCCGGCCCCGTCCTGCAGCAGAGGGGCTGCCACGTGCTGGTCCTGGGCTCAGACCCCCCCACACACACCCCAGCCCCCAGCCCCACCTGCAGCTACGAGCTGGACCCGGCTCTCCAGCCACGAGGTACGTTGGGGGCAATTGGTGTGTGCGGTGGGATCAGCTGGAGAAGGCGCTCACTGTGTGGGAATGTGGGAGGATGAATTGGGGTGGGGGGGTTAGGCAGGGGACTGGTAGTTGGCTACATAGCAATGGGCTGCTGGTCAGGAGTGAGGGGCACCGGCA
>NW_020715785.1:0-6282 GCF_002925995.2 Terrapene triunguis
CTTTTATCACCCCTCTGGGGTTATACGAGTTCCTGGTCCTGCCTTTCGGCCTAAGGGGGCACCTGCCACCTCCCGGCGCCTGGTGGCCCAGTTACTCAGGGGGATGGAGAGTTTTGCCCTGGCGTATATTGATGACATCTGTGGTTTTAGCCAGACCTGGGAGGACCATGTGTCCCAGGTTAGACAAGTGCTGGACCGGCTCCGGGATGCAGGTCTGACTATAAAATCTGGGAAAGCCAGGTGGGGACGGCCGAGGTGTCGTACCTGGGCCACTGGGTGGGGAGCGGCTGCCTAAAGCCAGGGCGGCCCAGGTGGAGGTGATCAGAGACTGGCCCGTTACCCAGACTAAGAAGCAGGTCCAGGCTTTCATTGGGACGGCAGGACACTACCGGAGGTTCGTGCCCCACTTTAGCTCCATAGCCGCCCCCATCACTGAGCTGTGCGAGAAGGGGAAGCCAGACAAGGTGGTCTGGACCAAGGAGTGCCAGGAGGCTCTCCGGGCGCTGAAGGAGGCTCTGGTCAGTGGCCCAGTTCTGGCAAACCCAGACTTTGACAAGCCCTTTATGGTGTTCACCGACGCCTCAGACACGGGACTGGGGGCGGTGTTAATGCAGGAGGATGAAAAGGGGGAGAGACACCCGATCGTGTACCTGAGCAAGAAGGTGCTACCCCGGGAGCAGAACTACGCGGCCATCGAGAAGGAATGCCTGGCCATGGTGTGGGCCCTCAAGAAACTAGAGCCATATCTCTTTGGGCAACACTTCACCGTGCACACCGACCACTCTCCCCTGACCTGGCTGCACCAGATGAAAGGAGCCAACGCCAAGCTCCTGAGGTGGAGCCTGCTCCTGCAGGATCATGACATGGACGTGGGCCCCGTTAAGGGGAGTGCCAACGTGACAGCCGATGCTTTGTCCCAGAGAGGGGAGCCCGAACCTCCCCAGGCCACTGGCTAAGTGACCCCGCCCAGTTCGGTCTCGGAGTGGGGAGAGATGTGACGAAGTGGGGTTTTATTCACCTTGTTATGTTGCATGTGGGTCTTACTGTCCTATACTAACACTGTGCGTGTCTCAGTTTCCCTGTGTGCTGCACCGATACCTCAGGGGTGAGAATTGGGGGGGTGACTTTGCTGGGGCCCTGGGGCAGGTGAGGCACCTGTGTAAGCTGAGACCCAGGAGGGGGATGAGACCAGGTGACACCTTTGGCCTGGGAAGGGAGGCAAAGAGGACGAGGAGCAAAGGGGGGTGTCGAAGGTGGGGTGGCTGGAGGCTGGGGGTCTGCGTGGGGGGACTCGGAGAGGGGGAGCCCAGGGCGTCTGGCCCAGGACGCCCCGAGATGGACTTGGCTGAAAGTCACTGATTTCTGTGCTGACAAGCTCTGCCCTACGCCGTGATCCTGTCAATGAATAAACTGTCACGGAGTGTGGGGGGACTCAGGGCCCTGCACCCCCGGCGTCCTGCGATTCACCATGACTCTCAGCCAGCCAGTAAAGCAGAAGGTTTATTTAGATGACAGGAATACAGTCCAAGACAGGCCTTGCAGGCACAGACAACAGGATACCCCACAGTTAGGTCCATCTTGGGCACCCCAGCCCACCTCCTGGGGTCAGAGCCCTCCCTGCCTTCCAGCCACCTCACCAGCCAGCTTCCCAGACTCTGCCTTCAGCGACCCCACCCACAGCCTTTGTTCAGTCTCCCGGGCAAAGGTGTCACCTGGTCTCAGCCCCCTCCTGGGTTCTCATGTTACAGGCTCAGGTATTTTCAGTCAGGTTTCAGAGTAGCAGCCGTGTTAGTCTGTATCCGCAAAAAGAACAGGAGTACTTGTGGCACCTTAGAGACTAACAAATTTATTAGAGCATAAGCTTTCGTGGGCTACAACCCACTTCTTCTATCCCAGCCACACTCCCCTGTCAGCATTCCCAGACCACAGTAAGAACAGACTCAGTTCGTCACATCTCCCCCCTTCGAGACCGAACTGAGCGGGGTCACTTCAGCCAGTGACCCGGGGAAGTTCGAACCTACCCCCGTTCCCATGGATGCCCCCGCATCCCTCCCATTCCTTGGTGAGAATTACACCAGGCCCCTCCAGTTTCACGCCCCCCCTTAGGTCGGGGGTGCTCGAGGGCATTCGCAGTTCGCATGTGGGAAGGGTTATGCGGCCTGTGCCCTTTTCCCACCCCAATACCCCTGGGGTTCCAACTGGGCTGGGGTCTTCTCCCAGCGCTCCAGTCTGGAGGTCTGTGCTTCGGGCTCTCTTCATTCAGAGCCCCCCTTTGAACCTTGGCCACCCTCTGGAAAGGCTCCTCTAGGCTGGGTAAGGGTCCTACAGCCGTTTTCCCCTTGTCCCAGGCCTTCCTCCCCCTCTGACAGGGGTCACAGGATCGGCAGTACTGCCGGACAGTAACAAAGACCCCAGGCCAGTAAAAGCTCCGTAGCAGCCTCTGCTGGGTACGCCAGGTTTCCTGGTGCCCTGAGAGAGGAATGTCATGGGCCCGGTACAGCAGCTGGCGGCGATACTTCTGGGGTACCACCAGCTGTCTCCTGATCCCCCCTGACTCCATCTTCCCTGGGGGAGCCCATTCTTGGTACAGGAACCCCTTCTCCCACAGGAACCTTTTCCGGCCACCTCTCCCCATGGTCTGTACCACACTGAGGTCGGCCAGGTCCCTTATCTTCCGCAAGGAGGGATCTTTCTGCACCTCGGCCTGGAACTCAGCAGCTGGGACAGGGATGGCCACCTGCTCTCTCTCGCCGGCTGGGTCTGAAGCCGCAGCCTCCCTGAGCCGTGTCCCTGGGTGTTCCCTCCCCACCAGGTTAGGGTCCTGCGCCTCGGGCAAGGCACCCTCCCCAAGGCCAGGGCGCAGTGCTCCTCGCCGGCTCTGACTACGGGTCACAACCAGTGCATTCTGGGGGTTGCTTGGCCAGTCCTCCAGGTCCCCCCCCCCATCAACACCTCAGTGGGCAGATACGGGTGTACCCCCACGTCCTTGGGGCCCTCCTTGGCCCCCCACTTCAGGCGTACCCTCGCCACAGGTACCTTGAATGGGGTCCCACCCACCCCCGTCAGAGTCAGGAAGGTGTTGGGCACCATCCGATCTGAGGCCACCACCTCGGGCCGGACCAGTGTCACCTCTGCGCCCGTATCCCAGTATCCATCGACCTTCCTCCCATCCACCTCCAGGGGAACAAGGTACTCTCTCCGGAGGGACCGCCCCGCGCCCACCGTATAAACCAAAAACCCTGAGTCTAGAGCATCCAGCCCCCCAGAGGAGCTGGCCTGGAGCTCTCCTTCCTCCTTAGCAGGTGGTATTCTGCCAGCCCCCCTTCCCTGGGAGTGCCGCCTCTCGCCCGGCTGGGTCTCTACCCAGTCAACCCTCTGTGGGTCTGGTCTGCTCAGTCTGTCCCTGAGTCTGGGGCACTGGGCCCGTATGTGACCTCTCTGGTCACAGTGATAGCAGACCATGTCCCATGTGTCCCCTCGAGCCGGTCGGTTGTCCCTGACCCTGGGCATTCCCCATGGGAGGGGATTCCCCACATTCCCCTTTTGGGAGGTACCCGGGTGACTCTCTCTCTGCATCGCAGCGGGCCTGCTCCTTTGGGATTCCTCCCTGCCAGCCCCTGCCCGGCTCTTCACAAACTCATCGGCCAGCCGGCCTGCATGTCGCGGGTTCTCTGGTTTTTTGTCCACCAACCACAGCCTCAGGTCAGATGGGCACCGCTCATATAGTTGCTCCAATACCAGCAGTTTAACCAGGTCCTCCTTCGTCTGGGCCCCATCTGCCCACTTGCTGGCGTATCCCTCCATGCGGACGGCTAGTTGCAGATATGAGATCTCAGGGGTTTTATCCTGACTCCGGAACCTTTCCCGGTACATCTCAGAAGTCAGCCCAAACTCACGTAGCAGGGCCTTTTTGAATAGTTCGTAGTCCCCTGTCTCCGCCTCGTCCAGTTGGCGGTACAATGCCACGGATTTGGGGTCCAGTAAGGGGGTGAGAACCCGGAGTCTGTCCGCAGGATCAACCTGGTGCAGCTCGCAGGCCGTCTCAAAGGCATCCAGGAAGTCATCCATGTCCTCCCCCTCCTTACGTGGGGCCAGGATGCACTTATCAAAACTCCGTGCAGTCCTGGGTCCCCCCTCACTCACCGCAGCTGGGGTCTCGCGGCCCTTCAGCCTCGCCAGCTCCAGCTCATGATGCCTCAGCCTCTCTCTCTCTTCATGCTGCCTCTGTCTCTCTTCATGCTGCCTCTGTTGTTCACGATCCTTCAGCTCTCTCAGTTTTAGCTCTATCTCCCATTCCAGCCCATTCCGCTCCACGGATGCCGCGCGTGGCCGGGAGGATCCCCTGCTGGCCGGCGAGCGTGGCCGGGAGGATCCCCTGCTGGCCGGGGGGGTCACGGCGCCCTCGGTATTTGCTGGGCTCCTCCCCACCCTTCCCCTAGGCATAGGACGGAGGGGTCTCGGGAAGCCCTCAGCAGCCGGCTGACCACCCCCAGCTGGGACAGACTCTGGGGCCTGCGCTGCATCTGCCAGGCTGCTTCCCTCAGAGACAGGGATCAGTTCATTCGCGCGATCTTGCTTCTCCAGCTGGGCAATGAGCTGTTCTTTGGTGAGCTTCCCAATGCGCACCCCCCTCTGCTTGCACAGCTCCACCAGGTCACTCTTAAGCCGCTTGGCATACATCTTCCTGCTGGCCACTCACAGGCCTGTGTGCTCACCGCTCCCCACCGTCTCCAGGGAGACCCCTAGTGTGCCAGCCCTTCTCGAGGTCACCACCTCTCTGCCAGGGTCGAGCTGCAGACTCCTCCGCCCCTGGGACCACTCGCTGCGATCCCCCGGGGGACCCTGTTACTGCAAAAGTCCTT
The DNA here is from genome assembly GCF_002925995.2 of Terrapene triunguis. Taxonomy (NCBI): domain Eukaryota; kingdom Metazoa; phylum Chordata; order Testudines; family Emydidae; genus Terrapene; species Terrapene triunguis. The sequence continues at coordinate 4,863 of NW_020715785.1, forward strand.
CTCGCTGGTCACACACTCCCAGGGGTGATAACCGTCTCTCTCTGACTCCTCAGCACGCCTGGTCCCCGTCAATCCCCCTTCGTTTTACTTCTCCCCAGTCACTTACTGCAGGAAGCGCCGGCCACGGGGTGCAGTAGATCCCGCCGCTGCCACCAGTTGTCACGGAGTGTGGGGGGACTCGGGGCCCTGCACCCCCGGCTTCCTGTGATTCACCATGACTCTCAGCCAGCCAGTAAAGCAGAAGGTTTATTTAGATGACAGGAATACAGTCCAAGACAGGCCTTGCAGGCACAGACAACAGGATACCCCACAGTTAGGTCCATCTTGGGGTCCTTGTGCACCCCAGTCCACCTCCTGGGGTCAGAGCCCTCCCTGCCTTCCAGCCACCTCACCAGCCAGCTTCCCAGACTCTGCCTTCAGCGACCCCTCCCACCGCCTTTGTTCAGTCTCTGGGGCAAGGTGTCACCTGGTCCCAGCCCCCTCCTGGGTTCTCATGTTACAGGCTCAGGTATTTTCAGTCAGTCTCCCATCCCCCAATGCCGGCTATCCCAGCCACACTCCCCTGTCAGCATTCCCAGACCACAGTAAGAACAGACCGGGCCTGGTGCCCTGGGCTCTGCCCCCCGAGTCCCAACCGGGAGCCTGCCCGGTTCCAGCTGCCAGGCTCCAGACACCCGCATTGCCCCTCCTCCAGTCCTTGCCTTGCTCCCCTGGTCGCATCCCCCTCCTGGGTCCCGGGTGACAAAGGGCACCGGCCATTGCCTACGTGCAGGCCGCTGGAGCAGCCTCACCTGCCCCTGAGGGTCTCAGCCAAAGTCACCCCCCCAATTCCCACCACCCAGCATTGGTGCAGCACACAGGGAAACTGAGGCACACACCATATTCATGCACAACAGACTGGCACACAACATAACAAGGGGCAAACCCACTTCGTCACGCCCTCGGGGCACAGGGGCTGGGCACACGGGGCCTCCTCGCCCGGCACTGGGATGCGGCCCCTCTGGGGCGGGGGGGCGGTGAACTCCCAGCCAAGCTGCTCACAGGTTCGAGACAGGAAGTGACGGAGACGCTGAAGATGACTGAAGGGAGGGGCCTGAACAGGGAGCTGGCAGGACGCCTGGGTTCACGCAGGGCTCTGAGGACAGGGCACCCCCGCTGAGCCCCTCTACCCACCCCGAAAGCTGTTTCCATCACGTCATTCACGCCGGCGGCTCCCGGCAGGAAACGCTGCGTCCCGGCATCGCCCCCCCCCCCCCCCCCCAGCCGCGCCCGGCTCCCGACACGGCCCCGGCCAGCCATGGGGCACCGCCTGGCCCGGCCCACGGGTCCTCGCCACCCCCCACGAGCTGCTGGTACGCCGGACACCCTCCGCTCCCAGCCTTGACGTGAGTAGCCTGTGGCCCGTCCCCCCCTTCGGAGC
>NW_020715785.1:6382-8907 GCF_002925995.2 Terrapene triunguis
CCCCCCCCCCCCCCCCCAGGAACCCCCCATTTATCTCCCCATCTCTCTCTCTCTCCACAGCCAACCGCCGATGATGCCCCCGTCTCTGCCCCCCAGCCCCCAGCTCCCGCCCCCTTCGCCGCCCCCCGCCCCGCCCTGCACCGCCTGCCTGGTGCCCATGGTGGCGCTGGCCGGCGTGGCCGGCCTGTTCGTGGTGATCTCGGCCCTGCTGGGCGAGCGGCTCTTCCGGGGGGCCCGGGCCCGGGGGGTGCCCAGCGTGTGGCGCCGGGGCGGGACGCTGTGGATCGAGCCGGCGCCGCCGCCCCAACCGGACGGAGCCCCCCAGGCGGAGACGGGCGACCTGTGGATCCCGCGCCCCCCGCCCAGCGCCGAGGACTGGTACCGGGGGCCCGCCGGCGGCTCGGGGAGCGGCACCTCCAGCGGCATCCACTCGGGGGCGCCAGAGAGCGCCGGCAGCAGCACGGCCTTGTGGGACGCCGAGGCGCCGGCCTGGGGAGCCCAGCCCCACGTCACCCTGCAGGACATCTCCGACTTCTTCCGACGTGGAGGGGGGAGGGGGCCGTGAGCACCGGCACGGGGGGGGGATCAGGAGGCGACCCCCGCCCCAAGAAGCAGGATTCACCCCATGGATGTTGGGGCAGAGCTGAGATTTTGGGGGGCCCCACAAGCCCGCTGAGACCCCCCACACACTGTCCCCTGGCATGGGGCTCTCTTTGCGCCCTCTACTGTTACTTCTCTCCTGCCAGGGGGCTCAGCTGGGCCTGCACCCCCTCGCCTCCCCCGCCCGCCATCGGGCACAGAGGGGCCGCTCTATGGGACACGGGGAATTTCTGCCAGCGGCCGGTTCGCAGGGCTATGGACAAGTGGCCAAAGCTCCTGGCTCCGTTAACACCCCCTGGGGGGCCCGGTGTGTCCCCCGTTCACCCCCTGTGACGAAGTGGGAATGTTCTTAATGTTTTCTCTGAATACTGTGTGCGTGCCTCAGTTTCCCCTTTGCATTTCTTAAGTCTCTAGGTGGTGGGATAAGGGGATGGGATTGTTGCAGAGCCCTGGAGGGCAGGTGTGATGGTGTCTGCACAGAGAATGGCCGACACCCTGACTCCTGGTAACTGATGGCCTGGGCCCCTCCCCTGCTGAAGGTGTTGGAGAACAAAGAGATCAGGTGACCTCCTGGCCCAGGGAAAGAGACAGGCCAGAGGAGGGGCTGGAGGGAGTTTCAGTTTGGAGCTGGCTGAGGAAACGCAGGGAGCCCCAGGGCCGGAGTCTGGGCTCCCCACCCCCCAAGATGGACCTGACTGAGGGGTCCTGGTTGTACCTACAAGCTCTGTTTTAGCCCGTGTTCCTGTCGTCTAATAAACCTCTGTGTTACTGGCTGGCTGAGAGTCACGTCTGACTGCGAAGTGGGGGGTGCAGGACCCTCTGGCTCCCCCAGGACCCCGCCGGGGCGGACTCGCTGTGGGAAGCGCACGGAGGGGCAGGAGATGCTGGATGCTCCGGGGTCAGACCCAGGAGGTGAAGCCGTGTGAGCTTCTTGCCCTGAAGACAGTTTGCTCACAGAGAGGAGACTTCCCCAGAGTCCTGCCTGGCTTTGTGGGGAGCAGTTCCAGCGCATCGCCCAGGGACTCCGTGACACGCCCCGTCTGGTTTGCCGCGGCTGCCCAGGACACGCCCCGGGGGCTCGGCGTTCGGTGGCCGGCATGTGGCACGAATGGGCCAGGGCCGGCTCGTGCAATAAAGATTCTCGCTCTTGACTGGACGGCTGGGTCTGTGATCTGTGCCTAGACGCAAACACGGCCCCCTGGGGGGAGAGGCCCCCTGCCCCATTCCCTGCCCCTCCCTCCGAGCCAGCCAGTCCCTGCCGTGGGGCCGGATGGGAGCCAGCGCCCCCTAGAGGGGACAGGCCCCATGCCCCATTCCCTGCCCCCCCGAGCCAGCCAGTCCCTGCCGTGGGGCCGGATGGGAGCTGGCGCCCCCTAGAGGGGACAGGCCCCGCGTCCCATAGCTTATTCCACAGCCCCCCTATTTCCTCTCCTAAATACCCCACCCCCACTCCCAGCTGCCTCCTCTGAATGTCTGGGCCCAAATCCCCCCAGGCCCCTTTTCTGCCACCCCCCTTCCACCCACGCCCCAAACAGGGAACTGAGCAGCTAATCATTTCTCTCCCAGCTGCCGCAGGGCGCCACTTCCTTCCAGGTCTTTCACCATTTCCTCTCCTTCTCTTCACCCTTTCTCGTTCACTCGTTCCGGCCCCGTCCTGCAGCAGAGGGGCTGCCACGTGCTGGTCCTGGGCTCAGACCCCCCCACACACACCCCAGCCCCCAGCCCCACCTGCAGCTACGAGCTGGACCCGGCTCTCCAGCCACGAGGTACGTTGGGGGCAATTGGTGTGTGCGGTGGGATCAGCTGGAGAAGGCGCTCACTGTGTGGGAATGTGGGAGGATGAATTGGGGTGGGGGGGTTAGGCAGGGGACTGGTAGTTGGCTACATAGCAATGGGCTGCTGGTCAGGAGTGAGGGGCACCGGCA
>NW_020715786.1:0-15574 GCF_002925995.2 Terrapene triunguis
CCGCGGAGCATTTACCTGCATCCCCCTTCCCAGCTCCGACGCCGTGGGGCATTTACCCCGCATCCCCCTCCCCGGCTCCTACACTGCGGAGCATTTACCCCGCATTCCCTTACCCGGCTCCGATGCCCCTCACCCCTCCTGACTGGTTGCTTGACCTTGGCTTCAGAGAGGAGCCAGGCGGTCTCCCTGTGTATGCTCGTATATTTAAAAACTTTTATTACAGCTAATGTTTAAAATCAAGTTTACCCAAGTTAGGAAGGACGGTGCTGTCCATCTGGGGCCAGGCTTGAGTGATGAGAGATTACACAGATCGGTTCCCAGGTTCACAAGGTACGTCCCTGGCACATAGCCAGCACACACCCAGCTTGGGATGCGGGATAAGTGATCTCGGGTGCGCCACCCATGGGCTGGATTTCGAGTCCAGGTCAGTATTGCTGCACCGAATGGGTACATGGGTGGGGTGCGTCCCTCGGTTGTCAGGGGAGGAAGTGGGTTATTTCCCTGTCTGGCATCTTGTTGACTCGTCCTAGTACTGACGCGTCCACTCTGCCCAGCAACACGTCAGCTCTCTTTCCACCCGACCTGCTTGTGGGCAGGCGTCCCGCCCCGTGTCTTTGGGCTTTGGTCACACACGTTAGGAAGGAGATGAGAGTGTCAAAGATCAGACCCAAAAGGCTCTCGCGGGCTAACACACAGGCCTAGATACTAACAGGGGGCCGGGAGACTCCCAGAGCAGAGGCTCTGACAGCTGCGGGACAGAGAGCACGAGAGGGGGTCTGGTGTGGCTCTGCGGTGTAACCCGGGAGTGGCCGGCCACAGCCCCCGCCCAGTACAGCCGGGGGGGAGTTACGTGCTGGAGGGGCGGGGGCAGACCGGGGGTGGCGGTGAGAGGCACCCCAGAGGAGAGAACCATGAGGACACAGCCTGTCCGTCGGTCCAGACGGTACCTGGGGAACATCACCCTGGTTCCCGGGGTGTTCTCCCTCCTATCTCAGCGGGCTCAGACTGTCTGCCTTCTTAGCCCGCTGATCTCCTTTGACACGCCCTGTTTACAGCCTGATTTCCTTCCCTAATTCTATCTTCCAAAAACGAGAGTGTCCCTCCCCGACCCCGCTCACCTCAGGCCAGGCCTCAGCCATGGCCCACACAGAGAAGTCGCCTGCTACCACCCAGTGGGACCCAGCGCCTCTTTCGGGGAGAGGGAGGGTCCCAGAAGAGCCTGAGCTGCCCGGGGCTCGAGAGGCAGCGTGGATTGTCCTGGGGGGCCCCCAGGTGGAGCGAGCCATTACCCAGCCCCTACCTGCGCCATCCAGGCTGGCCATGGGGCAAGCTTCTCGACCCCGGATGTCCCCCAGCCATACCACAGTGTAACGCCGTCAGCCTCGCTGGGGCCGATGCCCTCCCGGAGTGTCAAAGCTCATGCTCACCACTGCCTGGGGGGCGACGAGCAGCCCTTGGTGAGGGGGTCTCCAGGAGCCCCCTCTCGGCAGCTGAAAGCTGAATGGGACATCGACTGGAGTCTGCCAAGCCAGTGACCACACCCCAACCGGGGGTCTCCAGTGGGGCAGGACTGGCTGGACAAACCCCGTGAGCCCAGGATCAGGAGCGGGTGGAGTGGGTGGGGCTGGGTCCCTCCACTGGCCACCCTGCTCCTCTGTGAGCACAGAGCCTCCCGGAGGGATCAGAGAACTCAAGAGGGATTAAGGCCCATCCCACACAACATCCCTCCAGGATGACAAGGCCGGCAGAAACTGAGGCCACCAGCTGGCCACGAGGCCAGCTGGTCGTCGGGCTGTCCCGCTAGAGCGTCATGCGAGGTGTTAGCAGAGCTACCCAATGCACCGGCCTCACCGCCGTCCAACCCTCCCCTGGGCACGAGGCCCGCAGACGCGTCGGTAGTAAAACCGAACTGCCGTTTATTTAACCAACCCTGAGCTAGAGACTGAAACTCAAGGCAAGTAAAAGGGTTTGGAAACACAAGGTTACCGGTCAAAGAGAAACACTAGCGCCTGCTGTGACATTGCGCTCCATATGACTTTATGAAAATATGCTAATGAGTGTGAGTATAATGTAACTGGGATATGCTTCATGCAAAAGGTCTCTTGTAAGGTATCATTACAAAGCTTATAATCTACTGAGTGTGATCATCCTATTTGTACAAATGTACCACTCTTGTATCTGAAACTAGAAATATGAAATACAACTCTGAGGTCCTATTGTAATTATGCAAAGTGGGGGCCATTAATGGCGGTTTGGAATCTTGATGGCTCCCATCAACCAGGACAATTAACTGTGGATGGCTCTGTTTGCAGGCAAGCCTTCCTGTGAGTCAGGCTGGGAAGAATGAAGGCTTGGGGGTCTCACAGGACATGTGACCATGTCACATGATACTGGAATCCATCTTAAACCTGGTGCTTTTCCATTTAGAAGGAGGGGTGGGGACTCAGAGAGGCAAAGGATTCCCGCCTTGGGCCAAAGCTTTATATAAGGGGGTGGAACAGGACAAAGGGGGGCCAGTCATGAGAAATCCCCTAGTTACCACCCAAGCTGGAACTAACAAGGGCTGTACCAGGGAAAAGGATTGGGCCCAGACTAGGAAGGAGTCCAGTCTGTGAAAGAAGCTTATTGGAACATCTCTGAGGGTGAGATTTACCTGTATTCAGTTTCTTAATGTATTAGGCTTAGACTTGCATGTTTTGTTTTATTTTGCTTGGTAACTTACTTTGTTCTGTCTGTTATTACTTGGAACCACTTAGATCCTACTTTTATACTTAATAAAATCACTTTTGTTTATTAATAAACCCAGAGTAAGTGTTTAATACCTGGGGGAGCAAACAGCTGTGCATATCTCTCTATCAGTGTTATAGAGCAGTGGTCTCCAAAGTGGGGTGCTTCAGCAGTTCGGGCGTGAGTCTGAGGTTTGTTTGTTTGTTTTTGCTTCGGCGCGGCAGGGAGTGCGTGCTCAAAAAATTTTTACTGATAGGGGCGCACGATCAAAAAAGTTTGGAGACCACTGTTATAGAGGGTGGACAATTTATGAGTTTACCCTCTATAAGCTTTATACAGAGTTAAATGGATTTATTTAGGGTTTAGATCCCATTGGGAACTGGGTGTCTGGGTGCTGGAGACAGGAGCACTTTCTAAGCTGTTTTCAGTTAAGTCTGTAGCTTTGGGGGCATGGTTCAGACCCTTGTATTGCAGCAGGCTAGCATATGTGCATCAACAGGCAGGGTTCTGAAGTCCCAAGCTGACAGGGAAAACAGGCTCAGAGGTAGTCTCCGCACGTCAGGTGACAGTCCCAAGGAGGTTTCTGTGGCCTCTGAAGAAGTGGGTTTTTTACCCATGAAAGCTTATGCCCAAATAAATCTGTTAGTCTTTAAGATGCCACCGGACTCCTCATTGTTTTTGTGGATACAGACTAACACAGCTACTCCTCTGATACATGGATTAACATAAGCAATTGCCTGTTTTCCACCATTTGCAGGTGATCTGCTATATCCTTCAAAGAGAGGTCAATACAGTGATATCACTATATTTACATTCATTTAAATGTTAAGGTCTCCTTTCGATCTCTGAATTAGCAGAATACAGCATAGACAGGAACCATTTGGTTACATTGTCAACCTCTAACATTATATATGTGTGATGTTCTCCTGGTGTTATCCGGACCGGTGATCTGCTAGGTCACCCCAATCCTCAACTCTGGGAGCCAGCCTTCCCCTGCTCTGCTGTGAGAACCCCCACTCCTGGGCTGTTCACGCACAGCCTCTAGCACGTAAGATGCTTGGATTGTGCAACCGAATGACACTAGCCAATATCTCCGGTCCCAGACACAACCCTAGGAACCTCCGTCTTGCAGTGTCCAGTTATACCCGCTGGACGCTGCAAGCTTATATGAGTTCATCAATTTAACAAAGACATTGATATGTACCAGGCTTGTTATCCCAAGGGGAGTCTCTGACACACTTCAAACCAAACGCACGCTTCAGGTAGAATAAACAAACAGATTTATTAACTACAAATATAGATTTTAAGTGATTATAAATCAAAGCACAACAAGTCTGCAGAAAAGGACCTAGGGGTTACCATGGACGAGAAGCTGGATATGAGTCAACAGTGTGCCCTTGTTGCCAAGAAGGCTAACGGCATTTTGGGCTGTATAAGTAGGGGCATTGCCAGCAGATCGAGGGACGTGATCATTCCCCTCTATTCGACATTGGTGAGGCCTCACCTGGAGTACTGTGTCCAGTTTTGGGCCCCACACTACGAGAAGGATGTTGAAAAATTGGAAAGAGTCCAGCGGAGGGCAACAAAAATGATTAGGGGGCTGGAACACATGACTTGTGAGGAGAGGCTGAGGGAACTGGGATTGTTTAGTCTGCAGAAGAGAAGAATGAGGGGGGATTTGATAGCTGCTTTCAACTACCTGAAGGGGGGTTCCAAAGAGGATGAATCTAGACTGTTCTCAGTGGTGGCAGATGACAGAACAAGGAGTAATGGTCTCAAGTTGCAGTGGGGGAGGTCTAGGTTGGATATTAGGAAACACTATTTCACTAGGAGGGTGGTGAAGCACTGGAATGGGTTCCCTAGGGAGGTGGTGGAATCTCCTTCCTTAGAGGTTTTGAAGGCCCGGCTTGACAAAGCCCTGGCTGGGATGATTTAGTTGGGATTAGGTCCTACTTTGAGCAGGGGGTTGGACTAGATACCTCCTGAGGTCCCTTCCATCCCTGAGATTCTATGATTCTATGATTCTAAGTCAGATTTGGTCAAATGAAATAAAAGCAAAACGCATTCTAAGCTGATCTTAACACTTTCAATGCCCTTACAAACGTAAAAAGCAACAGAGAGTCCTGTGGCACCTTTAAGACTAACAGAAGTATTGGAGCATAAGCTTTCGTGGGTGAATACCCACTTCGTCAGACGCATGTGACATTCACCCATGAAAGCTTATGCCCCAATACATCTGTTAGTCTTAAAGGTGCCACAGGACTCTCTGTTACTTTTTACAGATCCAGACTAACACGGCTACCCCTCTGATACCTTACAAACGTAGCTGCTTCTCGCCACAGGCTGGCTGGTTGGCCTTCAGCCGGGCTCTCCCATTTGATCAGCGCTTCAGTTGCTTGGTGGTGGTGTCTGTAGATGGAGGTGGAAGAGAGAGAGAGCATGGCAAACATCTCTCCCTTTGTGAAGAAGTTGGGAATTTTTGTAGAGTTTGACATGAATAGCGTGTGCGCGCCTCAGTTTCTCCGTGTGCTGCATGTTTCACAAGGTGGTGGGAGAGGGTTTGTTAGTGCAGAGGACCAGGTGTGACCTCGCCTGGCAGCCGGGACCCCCGGACACCGGCCTGGAGATGGGGAACCCTAACAACTGGTGACCTGGAGACTAAAAGGCCCAGCCCAGCTTGGCCGTCAGCCAGTTCTGGCCAGTGGGAGCACAAAGGGCTGCGGATAGAGGACCCCAGTGACCCGACCAACCAGTTCCAGCCAGAGGGGAACAAAGAGAGAGGGCCCCAGTGACCTCTTTACCTGGGACGGAAGACAAAGGACAGAGGTGGGGCTTGGGGGAGGTGATATCAGATACCCAGCGGGAAAGCGCAGGGTCTCTGGGCTGGAGAGGGGGAGCAGGCAGAGCCCACCGGGATGCAGAGAGACTGGGGTGTGCTGGGCTGAGGGAGGCCAGGCCTGAGGCCCTGAGAGTTTCCTGTGCTGGGTTCAACACTCAATAAACCTCCTGTTTTATGCTGGCTGAGAGTCGCTCCAGGCTAGAGAACAGGGTGGCATTATTCCCTCTGGGAGTGGAGGCCCCGGGGGTCCAGAGCGAGGGGACTCCCTGAGGGGGCCCACGGCGAGAAACAGACTTGCGAAGGCTCAGAGAGGTGCAGTTCCAGGAGGTGGAGGGGCCTAACCCCCAAGAGAGAGTGGACCCCCGAAAAGGGCTGTCGCACTGAAGGGGGTCCCCCCCCGGACTGTACAGGCCAAGAGTGGGCACAACCTGGGAGTCTGTGGCACCCTTTTATCATGTTCTTTCTTCCCTCTTGGCTTTGCCCCCCCCCTTCAGAGTCAGGTGAGCATCACCTCATCGCAGTCCCTGACTGACCAAGGGAAGGGGGGTGACTCACTCGAGAGTCCAACAGATCCGTTGTTGCTGCCTGGGCCAGTGTCCTTTGTTCCTGTGAGGCTGGGCTGGGTTTGTCCCATACATGCCCTGATAAGGTGTGAACTGCCCCGATGCTCCTGGAGAGTTTTGCCTAGGCTGGTTTTAAGCCATGAGGACACATTTTCAGCCTCATAACTAGATACATGAAATTACAACCTACGACATCACTATAACAACAATGCTCAGTGCATCATGAGCCTTCTGAAGACACTCGACATGACAAACTTTGCATTGAACACCACACAATCATATTATAAGGGTGAACATGGGGGTGCAGGGTGTTCCCCCGAGGTTCAGAGCGTCACACCTCCCCCCTTAGTTTACTGCAAGAGGGTTAGTCACTGACTAGCTCGAAGGCAGTTTGGGTTATAGTTCTTTTGGCATCCAGCCATCAAGGCCATGAGGTGGCGTGCCTCAGTTTCCCCATCCACACACAGCAAACCAGGTTTCTTATGGTTTCTCTGCTGTGATAAGCTTTAAATCTGTTTACAGGTATTAACTGAGAAGTAGCATTACCATAAGATGTAACATCAGTAACAAAATTCTTATTCCAAAACTTAACATGAATACCAACATTTTTTATCACAGATGGGTGTTTACAAGTATCTGTATCATACCACGCTGTGACATTCTGTATCTCCGGGGAACACCCTGCACCAGCCACGGCTTGGCTTGTGCAACCGAATGACGCTAGCTGATATGCTAGAGGCTATGCGTGAACAGCCTGGGAGTAGGGGTTCTCACTGCAGGGCGGGGTGAGGCTGGTTCCCAGAGTCGAGGATTGGAGTGACCCAGCAGATCACCGGTCCAGATAACACCAGGGGAATGTCACACACAACCCCCCTGTTCAGATAGTGTAGGTTGAGGTTAGTTTGTTCATTACCTTAGGGTGTCCTTTGACTCTCTCCCATGTAATCAGTCACTGGCTTTTCCTTCCCTCCAGGGTTCCCCTCTGTGTGGGCTCTTAATTTAATCATGTTTCTGAAATATTGGTGCCTCAGAGTCTGGCACAATTGGTGTTCAGGGGAATCCTGCACATTGGCTTTGGGGAGCGGTCTCCCAACCCCAGGACTGTACATATGCAGAAAATCCAGCTCCCCTTTTGGGGTTACCCGGTGTTTCCCCCTCCCAGCACTGAGTCCTTCCCTGCCCCCTAGAGGGCTGTGATCTGGGCGAGGTGTGTTTACCCTTCGATCAGATTCACTTTTTCCCAGCAGCTCTCCCATAACTGCTCCCTGTGTCTCACCAGCCTGGGGGAAAACACCCCCCTCTCTGTCAGTTGGGTCATTTGTGTTCTCACAAACTACCCCCTGGCAACTTCCTGCTCCCAACTCCTCTGTTATCGCAGCCATTGGAGCCTCAGCTTGATGTAAAGAGACCGTTACTTTCCAAACACTCATCAGAAATAGCGTCCTGCAAAACCGGGCCCTGGATTGGGGTCCCCTCCACCACCCCTTTCTCTGTCCCTGAGACGTCAGCTGTGGGACTGCTCCCCTCCAGGTCGGTCACACAGTTCCCTCTCAAAACCCGGGTCACAGGCTGAGTGCCTGGGTGCCCAGATGCTGACCCAGCCATCCTCCTAGTGTCCTGGCATCCTGCCCCAAGTGACTAGTGAGGAGACATCCCTGTACCCCGACTATTCCTTCCCCAGTTCCCTCCTCTGGGCCCCTCCTAAAACACATTTCTCTGTGCTCCCTAGGAAGGCGCCTGTCCCTTGTTCACCTGCAGAACGCTGCCAGCTAACAACTGGGACAGTTTCCTTAATCCCTGACAACCCCTCTCCTGCCCCTGCGCCTGAGGGCATGTTGCCTTCTGCTGGAAAGGAGCTAGTCTCAGCCCCTCCCATACTCGGGAGCACCCTGCTTCCCTGTGTTACAGAGTCACCGGGATCCGCACCCACCTCAGTGGTTTCTGAGATCCCCTGTCCCGTCTCTGGGCTCTCCTCTGGCACACACTGCTCTCTGCTCCCTGGAGCCGGGTGTGTCTCTGGTTCAGCTGCGACCGGCTGGCAGCTCACAACCTGGACACTTCTCTCCCTGGCCGGCATCACACCCCCATCCCTTCCTGAGGTGGTGCTGCCTCCAGCTGCAGTGCAGGAGCTGGTCTCAACCACCCTCCCCCCTGGAAGCCTGTGGCTTCCCCCTGCTGAAGAAGAATCAAGGAGATTCTCTCCCAGTTCCTGAGACCTTCCCCTTTCCCTCGGGGGTCCCAGCATAACACTCCCTCCTGCTGCAGGCAAATACTGTAACCCGAGCGACACGGAAAAAATCACTACCCAGGAGCGGGTCGCCTAGAAGGTGTTCCATTACCCCCCCAGTCACAACACTTTCCAAGCCTTCCCACACCACATGGATTTCAGCTAGTGGTACGAGGAACCTGCTTCCACCCACCCCCACAATCTCTGCCATTTGCCCAGGTAACATACTGGCCTTTGGGACCACACTCTGCTTAACCAGAGAGATCTGGGCCCCTGTATCCCGCTGCCCCAAGTATTCCCTGCCATTAATTCTGACAACCTTAACATGCTCCATGTCTGGTTCTGCAGAGGCTAATCTCACTGAACCAACACGACAGGTTTCAATCGCCTGGGGGGTTCTGTGGTGAGGACGGCAGAACTAACATGAGCTATTGGTTGCCGGCTTCCTCCTAGCACAGGGCATTTATTGCTCAGGTGATCAGTAGAATTACACCGATAGCACCTTCTGGGCTCTTCTGCTTTTACTGGAGGTTTGGGATGAGGGTTAGAGGGATGGTTTTGGGGAGGTGAGTGCCCAGCCTCCCAGCCACCCTCCCTCTTGCTAGGGATAAAATGGGATCTTCCCGTCCCACCAGCTTCACACACCTCTTTCAGTGGTTTGTTTTCAAGAGATGCCTGGGTCTGTTGGAAGGCATCAGCAAGAGACGCCATCTCATCCACAGACCTTACGTCTTTGTCCCATAGACACGGCTTCACATCCGTCTTACACATGCCCAGGAAATGCTCTTGAGCAACAAGATCCAACAGTCCCTCAAAGCTGGTAACACCTCTGCCCCTCACCCACTTTCCCAGCAAATCTTTCATTTTGTTCACATATTCCCCATTACTCATCCCAACATCCCTCTTAACAGTCCTAAATGTAATTCGATACGTTTCAGGGGTAATCTGAAAACTTCGCAAAACAGTATTTTAAAATTTACAATAGCCTAAAGCATCTTCACCAGGCATTCCACTGAATCCGTTTCGAGCTTTATCAGTTCATTTTGCACTCAGGGTAGAAACTCTCTGATCATCGGGGATTTCATGTATGACACACAGGCTCTCGAAGGGAGTCAGATATTCCACAATATCCTCCTCCTCACCGTGTGCAGGACAGAAGTGTTCCCACTTGTGGAGTTTTGGAGTGATGGGAGTCGTTGGGGTCGGGGGGGTCCGGTTCTGTTCTCTAGCGGGTCCAGCTGGTGTTTTCTCTCTCTCTCTTTCTTCCATGGCCCTTTTGAGTGCAGCCTTCTCCCTGGCTGCCTCCCTGGCTGTCTCTGCCTCCATACTTTCCCTGGCCACAGCTGCTACTTTGAGCTTCACTTCCGCCGGCCACATTTGGAACGCCTGGTCCTTTGCCTTCTCTGCCACTTCCAGTCTGGCCAGATCTAGTGTTGTAGCTGCTTCCCTGGGAGTCATTTTCCTGCTGTCTTGTGCTTATTTCCCTCACCCGAAATAAACCAACAGAAAATAACAAACCGGTGACCTCCTCCGGACTGTTCTCAGCCACTGCACTTAACACTCAGTTAAAATCACAAAGATCAGTGCTTAAAGTGTGAACTTCACTGGGAGTAACAAGCCGTGCATACACCCTGCTCGCTGCGCCACTGTGATGCTAGGATCGAGCGGTGGGGATGGGGCAGAGGCTGGAGAGGAGCTGGCCGGGGGCGGCGGGGAGAAGCCCTGGGCTGGTTTGCAGCCTGGACCCACCCCCCATTGAAAGGTCTCAATGTCGTCTCCTCCCCTTGGTGGTCGGTGGCTTCCCGCATCTCCCTCCCTCCATCTGTTCACTGTGGGTCGCCGCACCCCCCTCTTCCGCCGCCAGCTGGTTAACGACCCACTCAACATGCCCTCCGGCCGCTCGCGCAGGGCGCAGCCCCACAGCTTCCTGCTGGTCGCCGTGATGTCCCGTTCAGCCCTGGGCCCCCCTGCCCGGGCGGCTGGGCCCCCTTGCTCTGCAGCCCCCATACCCGGGTCTCTCTCCCCCCAGGGTATCGCATCTCTGTCCTTCAGTCATCCGGGCATCGCCTTGGAGCAGCAAGCCAAGAAAACCCAGCCGGGGATTCGGGCAGCTGGTTCAGGAGGGTGGATCCACCCCAGCCTTCCCCAAGTGCTGGGCATGAAGATGGGCGACTGCATCTCCCCACCTGCCCTACCCTGCCTTTTCCCGCTCTTGGAGCCCGGGGGAACACTTTGAGTGTTGGGGTTGTTCGTTTCCACCCACCACGTAGCCCTCATAACCATGGCACCTGCCCCTGGAACCCTCCCAGGCAAATCTGCTGATTGGCATCCCACCGCTGCCACCAGCGTCATCCCTGGGGTTAGTTAGTCTGTGCCCCAAACCACTCAGGTGCCAGCAGCAGGCCCGGTGAGCTGTGGCATTGTAGGTACTTCAGCAGCTCGGCCTTGTAGGTGGCACCCTTCTCAGAGACATGGCTTAGGGGAAGGGTGTGTTACTGGGGCGGGGGGGAACGGGGCAGGGGGCAGATGCCCTAGATGCAAAGGTTTAAACAGCTGTAGTTTGAAGTGAGCGAGTTTGGGTCCGGCTGGGCCCCTGGGGCAGGCCAGCCGAGAATGGGGAGCCCTGGGGCGCCGTCTCCAGCCCAGACCCTGCTCCAGCAAACAAGCGCTTGCCACTTTCCAACTCAGGCTAGTCGGTGTCTCTCTCTGGGGCCGCTCTGCTTTGGCTCCAGCCCCTGCTGCTTCCACAGAAACCTGCCCCCAGCTGGGCCGTCCGGCACTCACAGCCTGGGACGCAGTCCCTCAGCGCCGTCGGTCTGTCCAGCCGAGCTGAGCCCAGTCGCCAGACGGTGTCTAGACATGGCACCGGAAGAGGCCCAGCTCTGCGAGGGTGAACTCCGGGGCGGATCGGCTGGAGGGGGGGTGCTGAGCCCGGCTGGATCCAGACCAACCCCGGGGGAGAAAGAGAGTGGTGGGGTGCCATGGGAGACAGTCAGAGAACTCTCACCTGACCCCAAACGTAGCTCCACGCTGACACCCAGCAATGAGTCGGGGTTACTGCACCCCAGAGCTGCAGCCGCAGATAAATCAACATAGATCTTAGGGGCAAGACAGGGGTGGATTGTCCACTCCAGTGTATTCCCCCTCCGGCCTGGCTGGTGCCCCTCACTCCCGACCCGCAGCCCCTGCTAGCCCAGCCCTGCCCCCCCCCAGCTCTGCCCCTCAATTCCAACCTGAATCCCTCTTCTGTCCCAGTCTTGGGTTCCCACCACCCACGGCTCTCGCTGGCTAAGGCCCTGGAGACTCATCACAGGTAAGAACAGCATTTGCTGGGCTCAGCCCCAGCCCCCTGGGCTTGCGTCCTCGGTTATGAAAGTGAAACACTTGCTGGCGCCCGGCACCTCTTCCATTGCGAATTCAGCCCTGGGGAACAGCGAGGTGCGGCCCCAGGCTGGCTGCTGGCTGGGGGCCGCCGGACGAGCCGCAGTTAGGGCACGGTTCGGGCTTTGCGACTCATCAACCGCCCTGCCCTGCGCTGGGTTTGGGTTCATCGAGGCTAATTCGCAGGGGAACTCAGCAAGCCAGCAGCTTCCTCATTGCACCCATTGTCCTTTGCCTCGGCCCTCCCCATTCCCCACTCCCTTGCCTTGTTTCTCCACCGCCAGGACCTCCGCTCCCCGAGCTGGGGAGAGAACCCAGGAGTCCTGGCTTCCAGCCCTGCCCCCGCCACGTTCAAACCCTTCCCTTTATTCTTTGCCTTTTCCTAGCTCCCGTCCCAATCGCCTCGGATCTTTCTCTGATTTCCTGATGAGTCAGAACTGCATGCCTGTAACTCAGTTCCCTGTCACTTTGATCTGCCTACACACGTCTTCCTTTCCCCATTCCCCCCGCCAGGATCCTGGTGGATTCTCCACTCGAGGGGCTGTTTAGTCTAAAGGCCGTGCGCTCGTTCTAACAGGAATTCATGGAGAGCAGCCCTACGGCCTGGCTGCTCCCAGATCCTTCCTGGCTGTGGAATCTACGGCTCTGCCTATGGGGCAGGTCCCAGATGAAAAGAAACTTGGTTAAACCGATAGCCAGAAGGATACCTCAGAGGCAAAGATCCTACAGGCGTCTGGTATGAGCCCGTCAAAGCCGGAGGTAAATTCCCAGGCCACTCGGAGCTGAGATTAAATTGCACAACAGCTGGGGTGATGAATGGAAAATGTATTTTAATCAAGCGACATCAGCAGCTTCACCTCCACCCATCAGTGTCACAACATTGACCACCAAATTATGATTTATGGCAGGTAATAGTATTTACAAGACTCTTGGCATCATTCGTCTTTGTATTTCTGCCTGCATTAAAGCGTCCTCACAGAGCTAGTCATCTTTTGAATTCACTTCCAAGTCTCGCCCTGTTCTGAAAGGGCAAATTTTCAAAGGTAGTTAGCCACTAGACCCCAGTCCGCTCTCAGAACTGGGATAGAACCCAGGCGTCCTGACCTCCCCAGCCCCCCCTGCTCTAACCACTAGACGCCACTCGCCTCCCAGAGCTAGGGAGAGAACCCAGGAATATTCCTCCCTCCCTCTGCCATCCCAGTTCCTGGCTCCCTAGCCTTGTTTCTCCACCCGCGAGACCGCACTCCCATTTGAGGTTTCATTCGGTTGTGTTGTGTTTAGACAAAATGCGTTGAAAAGACCCCTTTCTGAAATGTTTTTGTTGTGTTTCAGTGAGGAGGGAATTCAGTTTAAAAACAGACTTGCTTTGGTCACCAGAAAAAGGTCAGGAAAGTTTAAAAGGGAGAGAAAATGGGAATTTTGGACATCAGACTTGTGAAAAATGACCGTTAGGAAGTTTTCACTAGAAAAAGCCAAGTTGCAATGAAATTTTTTGACTGAAATGAAAAAAAAATCATCAAAAGCAAGAAAGAAAGAAAGCAAGAAAGAAAGCAAGCCAGCCCTAGATAGGTAGCGTGATGCTGATTGGAGTGTTACACCAGGGAATTAAATCATTTCAATGAATTTTCTTTTAAATTTAAATGGTAAAAAGACAATTTTGCATTACAAACTCTGTTTTGTTCCAGTTCAAGTTGTTCCCAATATTGTGTTTTGCATTTCAAATTTTTTTGGTAAAATCTTTTGGGTTTTTTGACAAAAGCCAAAACATGGAAAATTCAGGTCTCCGAAAGTGAAAAATCTTTTGGTATTTTTTGTGCCACAACTGGGAAAAAATTAGACCTAAATTAAAATGTTTTTGGGGCATAAAATAGCCATTTTTCATCTAAAGATATATTCATTGCAAAGATATTGACTAGTGCTATAGTGATAAAATTCATCTGATTTAGTCCCACATGAAAAGAAAACCGATTCAATATGGCCACTGATCCCAAGATGGTTGGCAAATATGGCCACCAAATCCGGGACGGTTGATAAATCTCCTATGGCCTCCCAATCCACTCTCATTTGCATAGCCACGTGGCCACCAAATCCATGCTTGTTGGCTTGACTAATACAGCCACCAAACACAGGTTGGTTGGCATGATCAATATGGCCTCCCACTGCAGACTAGTTGGCAAATCCAATATGGCCACCAAATCCAGGCTGGTTGGCATGGTCAAAGTGGTCACCAAATCCAGGCATGGTCATCAGATCTTGCTCTAGTCCTAAACCGTGGTCCCATCAGATGTTCTGCAGGAGAGATTCCAGACGCAAACCGGTTCAACCAATATTCCCAGGGAATTTTGCACGTATCCACTGGTTTCTCTGGTCATTGTTTTGAAGGGCACATCGTGGTTATAAAAAGGGGAGCACAGACCATCGACAGGACCATGGCATCTCAGAAAGGCTGCTGCTATTCACACAGACAAAGTCTCCCGAAGTAGTTCAAACTCAACAGATCTGGAGAGGCGATTGAAGGCAAAATCCAACGCTTCCCAGGTTTGGGTGAAGGCCAAGACAGCTTAAATACATGCGCAGAGTCCCAGCTCCCGGTGACGGGTGGATGGTGCAGAAGCCCAGATTTCATCCCCACCCAAAAAAAAAAAAAAAGTTTCCAACCTTTGCCTTTCCAGCACCACCCCCATTATCCACCCTGCCCCCCATCCCATCCCCCCAACCCCTGCCCCCTTTCCGTCCACCTTCATACCCTGCCATGTAGTGCTCCACGCCCCAATCCACTGGCCCCCCTCAATCCCCCATCCTTTCTGCCACCTCCACTCCTCTCCCCACCTCACCCAGCCCCCTCCCCTCTCCTCCCAGCATCCTCCGTTCCTGGTTCCCCCCTCAGCCTCCTTTCCCCTCCCCTTCCTAGCCCTCCCCCGCAGCTGCTCTCCCTCCCAGTCCCCCCTCAGCACTCTCCCTTCTTCAATCTCCCCCTCTCCCCACCCCCTCCCCTCTCCTCTGAGTATCCCCCATTCCTGGGCCCCGCTTTCCCCCCTCTCATCCTCCAGTCCCCTGCCTGCTGCTCTCCATAACCTGCCTTCCCCTCCCAGTACACCCGCTTCCCAGTGCCACCTCCAAACTCCCCTCCCTCCCAGTCCCCCCTGAGCACCCTCCCTTCCCCCCTCGCCCCCTCTCCCCACTCCTTCCAACACCCGCTCCTTTCCCTCATCTGTCCCCCCTCTGGGGCCTGCTCCCCATCCTGTCTCCCATGGCAACAGGTGGCCCGGCCTAGCCACACACCCCCAGAGCCCAGGCAGACCAGGATGCTGACGCAGGCGGTGAGGGCCAGGGAGCCCAGCGCCATGCGCTTGTCAGCCTGGCCCCATATGGTGCACTCGAGGACAGGGGGGCAGGCCGGGGTGCCGGGGAAGCAGGGGAAGCTGGGCCCTGATACCAGGGGGAGCTGCCGGGCCAGCAAGGCCCACAGGAATCCGACCTCAGTGGCCAGCAGCACAGCGATGCACACGGTCATGACGCCGGCACACCAGGGTGGCTGGGCAGCCATGTTGGGTCCTGCCGGCGGCCCGGTCACACCACTCATGCCAGGCACATTGTCTTTGGGAGCCATGTTGGTCGTGTCAACCAGCTTTGGGGTGGCGGCCATGTTGGAGTCTCCCAGCGGCCTGGGCTCGGCAGCCATATTGGATTTAGCAGCCGTGTTGGATTCCCCTGCCAGCTTGGGTTTAGTGGCCATGTTGGATTCTCCCACCAACCTGTGCTCAGCAGCCATGTTGGATCTGGCAGCCATATTGGATTCTCCCACCAACCTGTGCCCAGCAGCCATGTTGGATCTGG
>NW_020715787.1:0-3202 GCF_002925995.2 Terrapene triunguis
GCGGGGGGGGCTGCGGGTCGGGAGTGAGGGGCACCGGCAGAGCTGGAGGGGCTGCGGGTTGGACCCAGGGCTTGGTGCCAGCTGGGTGGGGCCGGCTGTTCTGGGAACTGTCTGGCTCTCTCCGAGGTTTCTGTGGTGTGGGGTGGGTGCTGATATTTCAGCAGGTGCAGCCCAGCCGTTGGGTGAGCCGGGGGCAGAGTGGAAAATTAGGGGGGGTCATTTGGGGGCATCTGCCCCATAGGGTGAAATTCACTGGGCTCCTCCACACACACCCAGCACAGCTCTGCCGGTGCCCCTCACTCCCGACCCGCAGCCCCTGCCAGCCCAGCCCTGCCCCCCCCCGCAGCTCCTCCCATTGGTGCTCTCTGCATCTGGAAGTTTTCAGTTCCCCCTTTGATGTTTGATTCTAAATCTGGCTTCCGGCGCAGCCTGGGATAAATATGGAGCGAAGAAATTGGTGTGATGCTCCCCATCGCCCCCTGCTGGGAGAGACCCTTAAACTGACCCACTTTCCCTTTCGCTCCCAGGCTGGTGTTTGTGCGTCCGGCGCATCTTCGGTCCCCTCTCTGCTCCGTACCCGTCCGTCGAGCCCCGGCACAGGACGAGGGAGCCCAGACACCATGGCGGTATCGGGGGCCTGGCCCCAGCCGAAAATCCGGCCTACGCTCCTGCTCTTCCTGGTAGCTGCAGCCGGTGCACTAATACCACTCGAATTGAAGGCCAACGCCAGCTCAGGGACCAGTGAGGAAAGCCGGCACATCGGTGCCGGTCTGGAAACTACCTCGCCCTCTGCTGACTTAACCAGCAATCACTCCGAGCCCTCTGCTGACTTAACCAGCAATCACTCCGAGCCCTCTGCCGAATTAACCAGCACCAGCCCCAGGCCCTCTGCCGAATTAACCACCAACAGCACCGAGCCCTCTGCCGAATTAACCACCAACAGCACCGAGCCCTCTGCCAAATTAGCCGGGCATCCACCCACCGCGGCACAGCAGGAACTCACCACCACCCAGACGCTGGCAATGAAGGAGCCGGTTGTCTCGGTGTCTCCATCTGCCCTTCCCTCTACGGAGGCAGCCCTGGCCCTGGGATCCGGCCCGGCCGGGGCGACGGCAGCGGGTGGAAAAGAGCCCGTCACGAATCTGACGCGGGAGGGACTGAAGGGGCAAGCGGGCACGGTACCAGGGAGCCCAGGTCCGGGGCAGGAGACTCAGACACTGCCAGGCAGGAGCGGGCAGAACGAGAGCGCCCCCACGGAGCGCGCCAAGGCCAAGGGCATCGATCGGAGCGGGGACAACCGGACCGTGCCAGCCAGCACCGATCGGACCGGACGCTACAGGGAGAACCAGCCCACCCCCGAACTCTCACCCTCTGCTCTATCCCCCACTCCGCCTGTCAACAAAAAGCCCGACTCCAAGGCTCCGGCCCCCAGCCCCACCCCCACCTCCACGACCTCCTCCTCCACCCGCCAGCTGCCCGTGGGCATCATTGTGGTGCTGGTCGTTGTCGCCATCCTGGTGCTGGCCCTGCTCGCCATGGCGCTGCACTGTCGGAAGCGGCGCCGGTCCGGCTCCACCAGCTTCAGCGGGCGGGCGGGGCCTGGCGAGTGGGCGGGGCCGGTGAGCCTGCCGGAGGAGAAGGGCGAGGGGCAGGCCGGGGACGGGGGGCAGCAGGCTGGGCCGGGCGAAGCCAGGAGGCCCACGCTGACCACTTTCTTCGGGAAGCGCCACTCCCGGGTGTCCTCGGTGGCCATGGAGGACGTGGCCGGGGCGAAGGGCGAGGGGCCCCTTTCGGAGCCCCTGCTGGCTGCAGGGGAGCAGGGGGGTGACCCCACGCCGCAGGGGGCAGGGGAAGCCAATGGGACAGTGCCCTTGATGCCCGGGCCCCCCTCACCCCCTCCGGATCCCCCCGCCAATGGGGAATTCCCCCTGCCCCCGCCCATGGAGCAGGAAGCCATGCCCCCTGTGTAAGCCCCGCTCCAATCACCTGCCCCGCCCACAGCACCCCCTGCTGCGGGAGGCCGGGGCTGTTTCCATCTGCCCACCTAGGCTCTGTGGGATTCCTTGTCTGTCTTGCTCAAGTCTTTCTTTGTGTCTTTTGCAAGATTTTCCGCCGTCCCCAGCCACAAGTTTCCTGTTTATGATTCACTCTTTGAGACCGTTCGAGAACAGTTTAGGGTGTGAACAGCATAGAACCCAGGAGTCCTGGCTCCCATCCCCCCACCTCCCACCCCATCCCCTGCTCTAACCCACTAGACCGCACTCCCCTCCCAGAGCCGGCTGTAGAAACTGGCTGTCCAGCTGAGGAGTGGGGATGGGGGGAACCCAGGCCGGGGCTGGTAGGGGCTGCAGGTCGGGAGTGAGGGGCACTGGCAGGGCTGGGCGTGTGACTGTGGTTCGGGGCAGGATGCTCATGTCTCTTGGCTCGTCACAATTTCCTTTCAACTCACTCTCAGGACTTGAGTAATTAACGGCTGAATCCGTTACAGGAAGGCTTGCTCTGCCGGTGCCCCTCACTCCCGACTCGCAGCCCCCTGCCAGCCCAGCCCCGGGCTCCCCCCAGCTCTGCCCATGCCCTGGGACATTTGCCTGTACATTTTGCGTGAGAGGAAATCACACCCATTTCTGCAGAGTTTTATATTTTTGTGTATTTAATAAAAAGGTTTGCGGCTCCATCACTGGCTGAGAGCAGAATTGTAACAGCAAAAGGCGACTGGCCAAATTACAGAGTCACGGGGTCTATGGCTAGAAGGTGACCCCGGGGAGCATCCGCTCCAGCCATAGGACGCCCCGAATTAATGCCAGGGGGAGCTCAGGCAGGGCGGTTCGACAACGGTCCCCACCGGCGGAAGAGCTGCCGTGACGGTGAACCCACCGCAGCCCCGGTCGGTTCTTCCCGCTGTAATATTGGGGTCACTTGGCAGGAGTGGGCCAGGGAGCTGCATCCGGGACACGAGCAGCACAGGCGCCTCTGGAGGGATGCTGTGAGGGCGCTAGCCCTGGGGGGTCTCCGGGACTGGCCCTTCACCCCCTCCCCCGCTGCTTCTCACGCAGACAGAGAGCAGAAGACCAGAAGTCCGAAGTGCAGGCGATGTGCTGTTTGGTGGGGTTAGTCGCAAGCAAACATCTCCATCGCTCGACACATCAGCAGAGTCTGTTCCCCAGTGTCCCCTTCCCGGCTCCAACACTGCCGAGCATTTACC
>NW_020715788.1:0-6648 GCF_002925995.2 Terrapene triunguis
GCTCTGGGAGGGGAGGGGAGTGGGGTCTAGTGGCACAGGGCCTGTCGGGTGCTGCCGCGCTGTGTCTCCGGGACCATCCAGGGGGGACCGGTCGGAGCGCGAGCGCTGACGTCTCTCTCTTTCAGGGTGAGCCTGGCGAGTCGGGGGCCCCTGGCATCCCCGGGGAGCCAGGAGTCAAGGTGAGTCTTTGGGCCCCCCTGTCCCTGCTCCCTCACACACCCCATCTGGCAGCATGGCCACTAACCCCTCGGGAAACCCTCCCCCGTTTGTCCCTTTCCTACCCCCCCGGGGCTCCCCCGAGTCCTCGCCCTACCTGGCGGCACAGCCGCTATCCCATGGGACACCCCCGCTCCGTCCCCCACCAAGGAGCCCCCCGAGCCTCCTTCATCCCCTCTACTGGGGCCCTGCCCCCTATGGGAATCAGTGGCCAGCTCCCCACCTCTGTCTCTTCCTTATTAAGGCCCACCCAGAGCTGTCAGCCTCCAGTCAGGGACCCCTCCTTGGGGGGTGTCTCCTCTCAGGGACCCCCAGAGCACTGCTCCCCACAGGCAAGGGCCCCTCAGGGCCCATCTATCCCCATGCCTTGTGGGGGAGACCCAGGGCTGGGCCTGGCCTTTCCCCCACCCAGTGAGGACCCCCCCGGAGCCCCTTTCTTCCAATAGGACCCCCCCAAGTCTGGAGTGCTCCCCTCTCCCCAGGCTGTGAACCCCACCCCAGAGACAGTGGGGCCAGGACCGCTCCCCCCTGACAGGCCCCCCCCCCAAGTCTGGAGTGCTCCCCTCTCCCCAGGCTGTGAGCCCCACCCCAGAGACACTGGGGCCAGGACCTCTCGCCCCTGACAGCCCCCCCCCAAGAGACTCCTTCCCCCACACACATGGGGGATCTCCCCAAGGAACACTGGGGCTGGGATCCCTCCCCCAGAGCTGACCCCCAGAGCTCTGCCCCCTGCCAGGCCACTCCCCCCATCCTCCCCCTGCCCACAGACCCCACACTGACCCCCCCCCCCCCCACCGCTCTGTCTCCTTCCCAGGGCCCGCGAGGAGAGCGAGGGGAGAAAGGAGAAACCGGAGCCGCCGGCACAGCTGGACCCCCTGGAGGGAAAGGGCCCCCCGGAGATGATGGGCCCAAGGGAAACCCTGTGAGTGATGCGTGACGCGGCGCAGAGACCGGGGGAGGGGAAGCCAGGACTCCTGGGTTCTCTCCCAGCTCTAGGAGGGGAGTGGGGTCTAGTGGTTAGAGTGGGGCAGGGGGTGTTGGGAGCCAGGACTCCTGGGTTCTCTCCCAGCTCTGGGAGGGGAGTGGGGGCTGGTGGTTAGAGTGGGGCAGGGGGTGTTGGGAGCCAGGACTCCTGGGTTCTGTGCCTGGCTGTAGGAGGAGGTGGCTCAGGCTAATTCATTCCTGTCTCTTCCAGGGTCCTGTTGGTTTCCCAGGGGATCCGGGCCCCCCAGGTGAAATGGGTCCCAGGGTAAGTATCAGCCCCATGCGTTGCCCTCCAGGTCCCTGCAGTCTGGGGGCAGGGGAGGTGCTGGGAGGTGGGGTGGGGAGGGGATCTGGGGGAATGCAGCAGGGTTTGGGGCCCCCCGGCTGGGGTTTGGGGTCCCTGCCGAGGCCTCTGCTGACTCAGGGCTTGTTTTCCCCCTCCAGGGCCAGGACGGGGCGAAGGGCGAACGAGGCGAGGACGGGGAACCCGGGCAGCTGGTGAGCGACCAGGGCTCCCGAGTGGGGCCCTGATGGGGTCCTCCCCCCCGACTGTTTGGAATGGATCTCCCCTGACATTTGGACTGGACACCCCACCTGTGTCCCCAGTGCTCCAGATGGGATCCCCCCCCCCCCCGCGAGACCCCCAACAGTCTGATCAGACTCCACGTGCCCCCCATGTTCCAGATCGGGTCCCTCTCTGGATTCCTTTCTGTCCGACCTTCCTGATTGGCCCCTCCGACGTTCTGGATTGGAACCCGCCTCCGATGTTCCGGATCCCCCCTCTCTGACTGTACTCTGGGTTGCCCTGTTCTGGATCGGACCCCCATCTCTGGGTTCTCCTTTCCCTCATGTTCTGGATCAGGTTCCCCACCTCTCCGGGTTCCTCTCTCCGTGATGTTCTGGATTAGATTGGTTCTCCTAACTCCAGCTCTCTCTCTCTCTAGGGCTCGCCAGGCCCGACAGGAGAGAACGGCCCCCCAGGTCCCCCAGGGAAGAGGGTAAGTGATGGGTGTGTCTGGGCCCCCTCCCCTGCCCGGGTCACCCCCCTCCTCCTGCCGTCCCCCAGGAGCAGGGCAGAGGCGTCTCACTGCGCAGGGGGTGTGAGGGACGCGCCTGCTGTCCCAGCTACTGTGCGACGGAGACTCTGACCGGCACAGACCCCCCCACCCCAGGCACCCACCCTGTCTGCAGCCACAGTGACCCGCCAGCAGGGGGCAGCAGACACGCGCACACACAAATCCGGCTCCCTGGGAATCTCATTGCGGGGAGGGTGGGGCTGGCACTGAGGGCAGGAAATTCCTTCCCGTCCTCGGCAGCGAGCGAAACGCCCGGCCCAGAGCGCGGCAGCTAATGACAGGGAAACCACTTAGCTCCAGGGACCCCTCCTGCCCCACACCGAGCCAGCTGGTCCCCGCCCTGGGGCCGGGTCAGAGCCAGCGCCCTCTAGAGGGGACAGGCCCCTGCCCCATTCCCTGCCCCCCTGAGCCAGCCAGTCCCTGCCCTGGGGCTGGGTGGGAGCCGGCGCCCCCTAGAGGGGACAGGCCCCTGCCCCATTCCCTTGTTCACCCCCCGTCTCCTCTCTCCGCAGGGCCCCGCAGGCTCCCCGGGTCCCGAGGGGCGTCAGGGCGAGAAGGGCACTAAGGTAAGTGACTCAGACTCCAGGCCCCCCCGGGTGGGGTCTATGCTGGGGAGGTGTCGGGTCCCGGATCCCCTGGGGTCAGACCCAGCTCGGAGCTCCCCGGAGACGAGGCACAGCTGGGTCTGTCCCAGGGCCCAGGCTGGGAGCTCCTGGTACAGCCAGCCAGGCCGCAGCCCAGCCACGCCAAGGGCTCCTGTCCCATGATGCACTGGGGTCGGTGTGACAGGGAGCCCCAGGATGGTCTCTGACCCCAAAGGGGCGCGGTGATGCCAAGGAGCCCCCACCACAGCTGTGACCGTGTCGCCCATCCCCGAGCTCACCCTGCCCCTCCGTCCCCCAGGGCGAGCCAGGCGCCGTGGGACCCCCTGGCAAGACCGGCCCCGTGGGGCCCCAGGGACCAGCCGGCAAGCAGGGGCCTGATGGGCTGAGAGGCATCCCTGGCTCAGTGGTAAGTGACAGCCAGTGCATGCCAGCAGGACGCCTGGGTCCTGTCCCTGCTCTGCGGGGGAGTGGGGGCTGGTGGGTTAGAGCGGGGGGGCTGGGAGCCAGGACTCCTCGGTTCTGTCCCCAGCTCTGGGAGGGGAGTGGGGGCTGGTGGTCAGAGCAGGGGGGGCTGGGAGCCAGGACTCCTGGGTTCTATCCCAGCTCTGGGAGGGGGTGGGTTTGTCCCCAGCTCTGCAGTCCATGCTTGTATTTCCCTGCCTGCTGATGGGTCCCTGAGCCCCAGACACACGGGGTCTGGGTCCGGTCTCAGCTGCCCCCGCTGTAAATCCAGAACCGCCCTCCCCTGATGCCAATGGGCTGAGAGTGGAGCTCTGCCCCCTGCAGGCCTGTCCAGAGCGGTCAACGCATGAGACCCACCGCCTCCGACTGGGGAGCCCCAGAGGGGTGGAGTGCAGGACCCCTGCCTCCGGGCTGGGAGCCCCAGAGGGGTGGGGTGCAGGACCCCTGCCTCTGGGCTGGGAGTCCCAGAGCAGGGTGGGGCCTCTGGGGCTGGGCTGTGGGGGGCAGCCCCAGGGCATGGTCGGGGCAGCGTTTAGCGCTAACCTCTCCCCTCCATCCCCCGCAGGGAGAACAAGGCAAGCCGGGCGCGACGGGCCAGACGGGCCCCCCGGGACCTGTGGTGAGTGTGACTCCGCCCTCCCGTGCGACAACGCCACCGGGGGGGGAGCCCCCCTTCCCTCCCTGGCTAACCGCTCTGCCTGTGTCTCCCTGCAGGGCCCCCCGGGGCTGCCTGGCCTCAAAGGGGACTCCGGACCCAAAGGAGAGAAGGTGAGCGGGGGGCACACGGGAGGCGCACAGCCTGTGTGTGAACACACACAACACACCCGTGGGGGGGGGGAATGATACACGCCCCGTGCACCAGTGTGCACCAGCATGTGCCACGTGGCGCCAGCCCACGCCACGCATGCCAGGGAACATGCCAGCACACACGTGCTACACACTGCGGGTGAATGCACCGAGAGACGGGAACGCCCACGACACGTGCATCATGAGCGTGGCACAAGCGATACACAAGTCTGTGTGAACCAGACACATCAGCACAACCGCTTGTGAGTATCCCTGGGGCGCACATCCCACAGCTCGCACGAGGGGCACGAGGGTGTGTGAGCGCCCAGGGCAGAGACCCGCACACAGACCCCTCCCCACACGCTGTCCCTACCGACACACCCAGCCCCCAGCATGCAGCCCGTCTGTCTGTCTGTCCGACACCCAGCCCTCGATGCCGTCCCCCATCTGTCTGTCCTGCACTGATCACTGTCTGTCTTTCCCAGGGCCATCCTGGTCTGATCGGTCTGATCGGGCCCCCGGGCGAGCAGGGAGAGAAAGGGGACCGGGGCCTGCCTGGCCCGCAGGGCTCCCTGGGGTCGAAAGGAGAGACCGTGAGTATCGGGGGAGGGGGAGTCCTCCACTGCCAGAGACCCCTGCCATGTGGGGAGCAGTGGGAGCTTGGGGGGCCAGGAGCCAGGACTCTGGGGTTCTCTCCCCGGCTCTGGGAGAGGAGTGGGGGCTGGTGGGTTAGAGCAGGGGGGCTGGGAGCCGGGACTCCTGGGTTCTGTCCCCGGCTCTGGGATGGCAGTGGGAGCTGGTGGGTTAGAGCAAGGGGCTGGGAGCCAGGACTCCTGGGTTCTCTCCCCGG
Organism: Terrapene triunguis; assembly: GCF_002925995.2. Classification (NCBI taxonomy): domain Eukaryota; kingdom Metazoa; phylum Chordata; order Testudines; family Emydidae; genus Terrapene; species Terrapene triunguis. The sequence goes on from NW_020715788.1 coordinate 4,980, forward strand.
CTCTGGGTTGGGAGTGGGGGGGCTGGTGGGTAAGAGCAGGGGGGGCTGGGAGCCAGGACTCCTGGGTTCTGTCCCCGGCTCTGGGAGAGGAGTGGGGGCTGGTGGGTTACGGGGCGGGGAGAGCTGGGAGCCAGGACTCCTGGGTTCTGTCCCCGGCTCTGGGATGGCAGTGGGGGCTGGTGGGTTAGAGCAGGGGGGATGGGAGCCAGGACTCCTGGGTTCTCTCCCCGGCTCTGGGAGGGGAGTGGGGGGGTCTGGTGGGTTAGAGCAGGGGGGCTGGGAGCCAGGACTCCTGGGTTCTAATCACTACTCTGAGGGTGGGTGTGGTGAGCAGGGCTACCCAGGGAGGAGGCTGTGTTGGACCCAGGGCAGACAGGGGGCGAACGAGGGAGCTCCTGTGAGGTCTGGGGTGCGAGGGGTTAATTGGGATGCTCCTGTTCTCGCGCTAATTCCGCTCTGTTCTCACTCCTGCAGGGGATCCCTGGTGCTACTGGCCCCATCGGCCCCGCCGGGCCCCCGGGACTTCCTGTGAGTGACCTTTGACCTTCCCCTGTGCCTCACCCCATGGCCCCCCTGTCTGAGCATCACCTGTAACGTGCCCGTGACACTACGGGGTGCAGTCCAGACTGGGGCAGGGGCTGTGTCACCGCCTGCCCGGTATCCTGGGGTGCCCTGCGGTGCCTTGCTGCTGGAGCTCCCAGCCTGGACCCCCCATGGCCCCCCCAGCATGTTCCCCCCGAGGGCTGGGTACAGCCATCCCCTGCCAGCCATTCGCAGGCCACGCCCAGCCCCCACCAGACTGGGTTAGTGCTGCAGGGTGACCTCAGCCCGCTCCCTGCCCCACCCTGCCCCCCAGACCATCTGTTCTGCACTGCCAGCCACGCCCAGGTCACACCCGGCCCCACCAGCCTGGGTTAGTGCTGCAGGGTGACCCCAGCCCGCTCCCTGCCCCACCCTGCCCCCCAGACCGTGTGTTCTGCACTGCCAGCCACGCCAAGGTCACACCCGGCCCCACCAGACTGGGTTAGTGCTGCAGGGTGACCCCAGCCCGCTCCCTGCCCCACCCTGCCCCCCAGACCATCTGTTCTGCACTGCCAGCCACGCCCAGGTCACACCCGGCCCCACCAGACTGGGTTAGTGCTGCAGGGTGACCCCAGCCCGCTCCCTGCCCCACCCTGCCCCCCAGACCGTGTGTTCTGCACTGCCATCCCTCTCCCGGACAGGCCGATAGGGGATCTCATACAGCTGGTAACCCCACAGATGGCGTTACCCACACAGCTCGCAGCCCGGGATTAGGGTCGACAAATAATAGAAGGTTCGTTCACTACAGAGCGGCAGGTGGTCAGTGGGTCCCGGTGACAAGGCGTCGAGGTCAGATGGTCACAGGGAGAATAAAGATAAAACGCTGCCCAGAACAAACCCTAACGGACTGGGCGTGGTCCCAGGTGCAGTCCCTAACTGCTGGTCGTGCGCCGGGTCGGGGCCTGTCCCGGGGGCCGACGGCCGGTTTCTTGTATCCTCAGAGGTGAAAGAGCTGGGTGGGGAGTGAGAGTGTGGGGTGTTCGCCCCCCCCCTTGGATAGCTCAGCCCCTGGGACAAGCGTGCTCCCGAGGGGACCCCTAGATAACGCTCTGTCCCCCAGGGGACCCCTAGATTACGCTCTGACCCC
>NW_020715789.1:0-6650 GCF_002925995.2 Terrapene triunguis
GCTCTGGGAGGGGAGGGGAGTGGGGTCTAGTGGCACAGGGCCTGTCGGGTGCTGCCGCGCTGTGTCTCCGGGACCATCCAGGGGGGACCGGTCGGAGCGCGAGCGCTGACGTCTCTCTCTTTCAGGGTGAGCCTGGCGAGTCGGGGGCCCCTGGCATCCCCGGGGAGCCAGGAGTCAAGGTGAGTCTTTGGGCCCCCCTGTCCCTGCTCCCTCACACACCCCATCTGGCAGCATGGCCACTAACCCCTCGGGAAACCCTCCCCCGTTTGTCCCTTTCCTACCCCCCCGGGGCTCCCCCGAGTCCTCGCCCTACCTGGCGGCACAGCCGCTATCCCATGGGACACCCCCGCTCCGTCCCCCACCAAGGAGCCCCCCGAGCCTCCTTCATCCCCTCTACTGGGGCCCTGCCCCCTATGGGAATCAGTGGCCAGCTCCCCACCTCTGTCTCTTCCTTATTAAGGCCCACCCAGAGCTGTCAGCCTCCAGTCAGGGACCCCTCCTTGGGGGGTGTCTCCTCTCAGGGACCCCCAGAGCACTGCTCTCCACAGGCAAGGGCCCCTCAGGGCCCATCTATCCCCATGCCTTGTGGGGGAGACCCAGGGCTGGGCCTGGCCTTTCCCCCACCCAGTGAGGACCCCCCCGGAGCCCCTTTCTTCCAATAGGACCCCCCCAAGTCTGGAGTGCTCCCCTCTCCCCAGGCTGTGAACCCCACCCCAGAGACAGTGGGGCCAGGACCGCTCCCCCCTGACAGGCCCCCCCCCCAAGTCTGGAGTGCTCCCCTCTCCCCAGGCTGTGAGCCCCACCCCAGAGACACTGGGGCCAGGACCTCTCGCCCCTGACAGCCCCCCCCCAAGAGACTCCTTCCCCCACACACATGGGGGATCTCCCCAAGGAACACTGGGGCTGGGATCCCTCCCCCAGAGCTGACCCCCAGAGCTCTGCCCCCTGCCAGGCCACTCCCCCCATCCTCCCCCTGCCCACAGACCCCACACTGACCCCCCCCCCCCCCACCGCTCTGTCTCCTTCCCAGGGCCCGCGAGGAGAGCGAGGGGAGAAAGGAGAAACCGGAGCCGCCGGCACAGCTGGACCCCCTGGAGGGAAAGGGCCCCCCGGAGATGATGGGCCCAAGGGAAACCCTGTGAGTGACGCGTGACGCGGCGCAGAGACCGGGGGAGGGGAAGCCAGGACTCCTGGGTTCTCTCCCAGCTCTAGGAGGGGAGTGGGGTCTAGTGGTTAGAGTGGGGCAGGGGGTGTTGGGAGCCAGGACTCCTGGGTTCTCTCCCAGCTCTGGGAGGGGAGTGGGGGCTGGTGGTTAGAGTGGGGCAGGGGGTGTTGGGAGCCAGGACTCCTGGGTTCTGTGCCTGGCTGTAGGAGGAGGTGGCTCAGGCTAATTCATTCCTGTCTCTTCCAGGGTCCTGTTGGTTTCCCAGGGGATCCGGGCCCCCCAGGTGAAATGGGTCCCAGGGTAAGTATCAGCCCCATGCGTTGCCCTCCAGGTCCCTGCAGTCTGGGGGCAGGGGAGGTGCTGGGAGGTGGGGTGGGGAGGGGATCTGGGGGAATGCAGCAGGGTTTGGGGCCCCCCGGCTGGGGTTTGGGGTCCCTGCCGAGGTCTCTGCTGACTCAGGGCTTGTTTTCCCCCTCCAGGGCCAGGACGGGGCGAAGGGCGAACGAGGCGAGGACGGGGAACCCGGGCAGCTGGTGAGCGACCAGGGCTCCCGAGTGGGGCCCTGATGGGGTCCTCCCCCCCGACTGTTTGGAATGGATCTCCCCTGACATTTGGACTGGACACCCCACCTGTGTCCCCAGTGCTCCAGATGGGATCCCCCCCCCCCCCGCGAGACCCCCAACAGTCTGATCAGACTCCACGTGCCCCCCATGTTCCAGATCGGGTCCCTCTCTGGATTCCTTTCTGTCCGACCTTCCTGATTGGCCCCTCCGACGTTCTGGATTGGAACCCGCCTCCGATGTTCCGGATCCCCCCTCTCTGACTGTACTCTGGGTTGCCCTGTTCTGGATCGGACCCCCATCTCTGGGTTCTCCTTTCCCTCATGTTCTGGATCAGGTTCCCCACCTCTCCGGGTTCCTCTCTCCGTGACGTTCTGGATTAGATTGGTTCTCCTAACTCCAGCTCTCTCTCTCTCTAGGGCTCGCCAGGCCCGACAGGAGAGAACGGCCCCCCAGGTCCCCCAGGGAAGAGGGTAAGTGATGGGTGTGTCTGGGCCCCCTCCCCTGCCCGGGTCACCCCCCTCCTCCTGCCGTCCCCCAGGAGCAGGGCAGAGGCGTCTCACTGCGCAGGGGGTGTGAGGGACGCGCCTGCTGTCCCAGCTACTGTGCGACGGAGACTCTGACCGGCACAGACCCCCCCACCCCAGGCACCCACCCTGTCTGCAGCCACAGTGACCCGCCAGCAGGGGGCAGCAGACACGCGCACACACAAATCCGGCTCCCTGGGAATCTCATTGCGGGGAGGGTGGGGCTGGCACCGAGGGCAGGAAATTCCTTCCCGTCCTCGGCAGCGAGCAAAACGCCCGGCCCAGAGCGCGGCAGCTAATGACAGGGAAACCACTTAGCTCCAGGGACCCCTCCTGCCCCACACCGAGCCAGCTGGTCCCCGCCCTGGGGCCGGGTCAGAGCCAGCGCCCTCTAGAGGGGACAGGCCCTGTGCCCCATTCCCTGCCCCCCTGAGCCAGCCAGTCCCCGCCCTGGGGCTGGGTGGGAGCCGGCGCCCCCTAGAGGGGACAGGCCCCTGCCCCATTCCCTTGTTCACCCCCCGTCTCCTCTCTCCGCAGGGCCCCGCAGGCTCCCCGGGTCCCGAGGGGCGTCAGGGCGAGAAGGGCACTAAGGTAAGTGACTCAGACTCCAGGCCCCCCCGGGTGGGGTCTATGCTGGGGAGGTGTCGGGTCCCGGATCCCCTGGGGTCAGACCCAGCTCGGAGCTCCCCGGAGACGAGGCACAGCTGGGTCTGTCCCAGGGCCCAGGCTGGGAGCTCCTGGTACAGCCAGCCAGGCCGCAGTCCAGCCACGCCAAGGGCTCCTGTCCCATGATGCACTGGGGTCCGTGTGACAGGGAGCCCCAGGATGGTCTCTGACCCCAAAGGGGCGCGGTGATGCCAAGGAGCCCCCACCACAGCTGTGACCGTGTCGCCCATCCCCGAGCTCACCCTGCCCCTCCGTCCCCCAGGGCGAGCCAGGCGCCGTGGGACCCCCTGGCAAGACCGGCCCCGTGGGGCCCCAGGGACCAGCCGGCAAGCAGGGGCCTGATGGGCTGAGAGGCATCCCTGGCTCAGTGGTAAGTGACAGCCAGTGCATGCCAGCAGGACGCCTGGGTCCTGTCCCTGCTCTGCGGGGGAGTGGGGGCTGGTGGGTTAGAGCGGGGGGGCTGGGAGCCAGGACTCCTCGGTTCTGTCCCCAGCTCTGGGAGGGGAGTGGGGGCTGGTGGTCAGAGCAGGGGGGGCTGGGAGCCAGGACTCCTGGGTTCTATCCCAGCTCTGGGAGGGGGTGGGTTTGTCCCCAGCTCTGCAGTCCATGCTTGTATTTCCCTGCCTGCTGATGGGTCCCTGAGCCCCAGACACACGGGGTCTGGGTCCGGTCTCAGCTGCCCCCGCTGTAAATCCAGAACCGCCCTCCCCTGATGCCAATGGGCTGAGAGTGGAGCTCTGCCCCCTGCAGGCCTGTCCAGAGCGGTCAACGCATGAGACCCACCGCCTCCGACTGGGGAGCCCCAGAGGGGTGGGGTGCAGGACCCCTGCCTCCGGGCTGGGAGCCCCAGAGGGGTGGGGTGCAGGACCCCTGCCTCTGGGCTGGGAGTCCCAGAGCAGGGTGGGGCCTCTGGGGCTGGGCTGTGGGGGGCAGCCCCAGGGCATGGTCGGGGCAGCGTTTAGCGCTAACCTCTCCCCTCCATCCCCCGCAGGGAGAACAAGGCAAGCCGGGCGCGACGGGCCAGACGGGCCCCCCGGGACCTGTGGTGAGTGTGACTCCGCCCTCCCGTGCGACAACGCCACCGGGGGGGGAGCCCCCCTTCCCTCCCTGGCTAACCGCTGTGCCTGTGTCTCCCTGCAGGGCCCCCCGGGGCTGCCTGGCCTCAAAGGGGACTCCGGACCCAAAGGAGAGAAGGTGAGCGGGGGGCACACGGGAGGCGCACAGCCTGTGTGTGAACACACACAACACACCCGTGGGGGGGGGGGAATGATACACGCCCCGTGCACCAGTGTGCACCAGCATGTGCCACGTGGCGCCAGCCCACGCCACGCATGCCAGGGAACATGCCAGCACACACGTGCTACACACTGCGGGTGAATGCACCGAGAGACGGGAACGCCCACGACACGTGCATCATGAGCGTGGCACAAGCGATACACAAGTCTGTGTGAACCAGACACATCAGCACAACCGCTTGTGAGTATCCCTGGGGCGCACATCCCACAGCTCGCACGAGGGGCACGAGGGTGTGTGAGCGCCCAGGGCAGAGACCCGCACACAGACCCCTCCCCACACGCTGTCCCTACCGACACACCCAGCCCCCAGCATGCAGCCCGTCTGTCTGTCTGTCCGACACCCAGCCCTCGATGCCGTCCCCCATCTGTCTGTCCTGCACTGATCACTGTCTGTCTTTCCCAGGGCCATCCTGGTCTGATCGGTCTGATCGGGCCCCCGGGCGAGCAGGGAGAGAAAGGGGACCGGGGCCTGCCTGGCCCGCAGGGCTCCCTGGGGTCGAAAGGAGAGACCGTGAGTATCGGGGGAGGGGGAGTCCTCCACTGCCAGAGACCCCTGCCATGTGGGGAGCAGTGGGAGCTTGGGGGGCCAGGAGCCAGGACTCTGGGGTTCTCTCCCCGGCTCTGGGAGAGGAGTGGGGGCTGGTGGGTTAGAGCAGGGGGGCTGGGAGCCGGGACTCCTGGGTTCTGTCCCCGGCTCTGGGATGGCAGTGGGAGCTGGTGGGTTAGAGCAAGGGGCTGGGAGCCAGGACTCCTGGGTTCTCTCCCCGGCTCTGGGTTGGGAGTGGGGGGGCTGGTGGGTAAGAGCAGGGGGGGCTGGGAGCCAGGACTCCTGGGTTCTGTCCCCGGCTCTGGGAGAGGAGTGGGGGCTGGTGGGTTACGGGGCGGGGAGAGCTGGGAGCCAGGACTCCTGGGTTCTGTCCCCGGCTCTGGGATGGCAGTGGGGGCTGGTGGGTTAGAGCAGGGGGGATGGGAGCCAGGACTCCTGGGTTCTCTCCCCGGCTCTGGGAGGGGAGTGGGGGGGTCTGGTGGGTTAGAGCAGGGGGGCTGGGAGCCAGGACTCCTGGGTTCTAATCACTACTCTGAGGGTGGGTGTGGTGAGCAGGGCTACCCAGGGAGGAGGCTGTGTTGGACCCAGGGCAGACAGGGGGCGAACGAGGGAGCTCCTGTGAGGTCTGGGGTGCGAGGGGTTAATTGGGATGCTCCTGTTCTCGCGCTAATTCCGCTCTGTTCTCACTCCTGCAGGGGATCCCTGGTGCTACTGGCCCCATCGGCCCCGCCGGGCCCCCGGGACTTCCTGTGAGTGACCTTTGACCTTCCCCTGTGCCTCACCCCATGGCCCCCCTGTCTGAGCATCACCTGTAACGTGCCCGTGACACTACGGGGTGCAGTCCAGACTGGGGCAGGGGCTGTGTCACCGCCTGCCCGGTATCCTGGGGTGCCCTGCGGTGCCTTGCTGCTGGAGCTCCCAGCCTGGACCCCCCATGGCCCCCCCAGCATGTTCCCCCCGAGGGCTGGGTACAGCCATCCCCTGCCAGCCATTCGCAGGCCACGCCCAGCCCCCACCAGACTGGGTTAGTGCTGCAGGGTGACCTCAGCCCGCTCCCTGCCCCACCCTGCCCCCCAGACCATCTGTTCTGCACTGCCAGCCACGCCCAGGTCACACCCGGCCCCACCAGCCTGGGTTAGTGCTGCAGGGTGACCCCAGCCCGCTCCCTGCCCCACCCTGCCCCCCAGACCGTGTGTTCTGCACTGCCAGCCACGCCAAGGTCACACCCGGCCCCACCAGACTGGGTTAGTGCTGCAGGGTGACCCCAGCCCGCTCCCTGCCCCACCCTGCCCCCCAGACCATCTGTTCTGCACTGCCAGCCACGCCCAGGTCACACCCGGCCCCACCAGACTGGGTTAGTGCTGCAGGGTGACCCCAGCCCGCTCCCTGCCCCACCCTGCCCCCCAGACCGTGTGTTCTGCACTGCCATCCCTCTCCCGGACAGGCCGATAGGGGATCTCATACAGCTGGTAGCCCCACAGATGGCGTTACCCACACAGCTCGCAGCCCGGGATTAGGGTCGACAAATAATAGAAGGTTCGTTCACTACAGAGCGGCAGGTGGTCAGTGGGTCCCGGTGACAAGGCGTCGAGGTCAGATGGTCACAGGGAGAATAAAGATAAAACGCTGCCCAGAACAAACCCTAACGGACTGGGCGTGGTCCCAGGTGCAGTCCCTAACTGCTGGTCGTGCGCCGGGTCGGGGCCTGTCCCGGGGGCCGACGGCCGGTTTCTTGTGTCCTCAGAGGTGAAAGAGCTGGGTGGGGAGTGAGAGTGTGGGGTGTTCGCCCCCCCCCTTGGATAGCTCAGCCCCTGGGACAAGCGTGCTCCCGAGGGGACCCCTAGATAACGCTCTGTCCCCCAGGGGACCCCTAGATTACGCTCTGACCCC
>NW_020715790.1:0-4656 GCF_002925995.2 Terrapene triunguis
CACCATGGTTACTCCTCACACACTCACGTGTTACACTCTGGATTCACTATTGTTACTCCTCACACACTCACGTGTTACACTCTGGATTCACCATGGTTACGCCTCACACACTCACGTGTTACGCTCTGTATACTCCTTGGTTACTCCTCACACTTTTCTGCATTGCTCCTCACACACTCCTATGTGACTCTCCACTTACACTCGGGGGGGTGGGGGGCAGAGACATCTGCCGCGGCTCGTGCTAATGCCCCCATCTCTCTCTGTCTTTCAGGGTTTCCAAGGCAAGACGGGCCCCCCCGGCCCCCCGGGGGTGGTGGGACCTCAGGTAAGAAGCCGGGTGGTGGGGGGTGCCGGGGTGGGCTGGGAACGGCCGTGCCTCCAGGGTGCAGTTACTCGGCAGCTCCTCCTGGTGGTGGAAGAGGCAGGGGTCGAAGGGTCTGGCCCATTCCCTGAAGGTCTCACACCGTTTCTTGTCTCCCCCTGCACTAGGGCGCTTCTGGGGAGTCTGGTCAGATGGGGGAGAGAGGTCACCCAGGCCCCCCCGGACCCCCGGGAGAGCAGGGCTTGCCAGGACCCTCTGGGAAAGAAGGAACCAAGGTAAGGAGCTGTGATGCTCCAGTGCGGCGCTAGGGGGCGCTGTGCTGCAGGGAGCAGGGTGGGGGACCCACCTAATCCTCCTTCTCCTTCCCCCGGCGCAGGGAGACCCCGGCCCCCCGGGAGCCCTCGGAAAAGACGGCCCGGCTGGACTGCGCGGTTTCCCTGGTGAGCGTGGGCTGCCCGGCACCCCGGTGAGTACCCGCCCCCCCCCCACAATGCCCCTAGCCCGTCCCCTGTGCCAGCAGGCCCTGACCTGTGCTTCTCTCCCGCAGGGCGGCACGGGGCTGAAAGGGAACGAGGGGCCGGCCGGACCCCCAGGACCTGCAGTGAGTATGATGTGGGGACCCCCACGCCAGCCCCTCCCCCAACTCCTTCCCCCCAACTATTCCCCTAGGCCCCCCCCCCCCCCACTGTTCTCTGATCTCCCTTCCCTCACTCCCCCATCAGCCCCTCTCCTCCCTAACCTCCGACCTCTGACCCCCCTGATCCGCCCCCTCCCTCACACCTGATCCCGGTCCCCGCAATGTGTGTCGGGGGGACTCCACTGTGGGGGGCAGCAAGTGACTCCTCCTCTCTCTCCCCATAGGGCTCCCCCGGTGAGAGAGGCGGCCCTGGGCAGGGCGGCCCCATCGGACCCCCAGGCAGACCGGGCCCCCAAGGGCCACCAGGCCCTGCTGGAGAGAAAGGAGTTCCTGTGAGTAGGGGGCACAAAGGGGGGATCAGGGCTGAGTCGGATGCAGGGGGGGCTGGGAGCCAGGACTCCTGGGTTTTATCCCAGCTCTGGAAGGGGAGCAGGGTCTAGTGGTTAGAGCAGGGGGGGGCTGGGAGCCAGGACTCCTGGGTTCTATTCTGGCTCTGGGAGAGGAGTGGGGGCTGGTGGGTTAGAGCAGGGGGGGCTGGGAGCCAGGACTCCTGGGTTCTGTGCCCAGTGCTGGGAGGGGAGTGGGTTCAGGTGGGTTAGAATGGGGGGTGGGTGGGAGCCAGGACTCCTGTGTTCTGTGCACCTCACTCCCCTCTGTTTCTCCCTAGGGTGAAAAAGGTCCCATAGGCCCCGCTGGCCGCGACGGAGTCCAGGGTCCCGTTGGGCTGCCCGGCCCAGCGGGGCCCCCAGGGGGTGCTGGTGAGGACGGCGACAAGGTAAGGCCCCGTCTGTGTCTGTGTCCTGCCCCCCCACGCGGCGATGGGCTAAACCCCCTTTCTCCTCTGTCTGCAGGGCGAGGTGGGCGAGCCGGGCCAGAAGGGTGGCAAAGGCAACAAGGGAGAACACGTGAGTCTGAGCTGGGGGCTCCCCTGACCCCACACTGGGGCTGATCCCCCCCCCCCCCAATTCCTGCCTGGGGTATCTCTGTGTCTCAGCACCACTGACCCCCGTCTCCTTCCTTCCAGGGTCCCCCAGGCCCCCCAGGTCCCATGGGCTCAGTTGGGCAGCCTGGAGCAGCCGTAAGTACCTTGCCCCCCTCAGACAGCCTCCTGCAGCACAGGGCGGGGGGGCCCTGCGGCTGGTAGCACGGGGCGGTGCCAGTTCTGGGCAGGGCGGGACTACGGAGCTGGGTTGGCTCCATGCAGGGCGGGGGCGATGGAGCTGGTTGGCTCTGTGCAGGGCAAAGGGATGGAGCTGGGTCAGCCCCGTGCAGGGCCTGGGTGATGGAGCCGGGTCTGTTCCGTGCAGGGCCTGGGCGATGGAGCCGGGTCTGTTCCGTGCAGGGCCTGGGTGATGGAGCCGGGTCGGTTCCGGGCAAGGCCTGGGTGATGGAGCTGGGTCGGTTCTGTGCAGGGCCTGGGTGATGGAGCCAGATCAGCTCCATGTGGACGGGGTGGGGGACGTAGCTGAGGGTGATGGAGCCCGGTCTGCTCTGTGCCGGGCGGAGGGTCCCTGACTCCTGGCAGCGCAGTGTCCTGGCCCCTCACTCATGCCATGGGGCGAGGTTCCTGACGGCAAAGAGGCCCCACATCACACTGCTGGAGTGTGGGTGGGATTCCGGGGGGTCCCATCAATGGGGAATGGCGGTGGGGGGGGATTCCCGCTGCTCCCACAGCGCCGAGACCTCCCTTCACCCCCACCCCCACCCGCTCAGCGAGTCCTGTCTCCCCGGGGCCGCTCGGGGCCCGTCTCTGACTCTCTCTTGTGTCTGTGTCGAGGGGGCTGATGGGGAGCCGGGCGCTCGGGGCCCCCAGGGCCACTTTGGGGCGAAGGGCGATGAAGGAACCCGCGGATTCAACGGGCCGCCTGGCCCCATCGGGCTGCAGGTGAGTGGGGGGGACCTGTCATTGGCCTTGCAGGGTTGCCCCCTCTGCCCCACATTGAGCCACTCCAGTGCCCTGGCCCCACCCCTACACCTGGCCCCACCCCTGGCCCTGCCCCCATGCTCTATAGTCCCACCTGTCTCCGCCTTCCCCCTGGACCTGGACCCGACCCGAGCCCCCCTTCCTAGCCATGGCCCCAGCCCTAGCCACCCAATCCGGCCTGCCCCATGGTACAGTTCTAGCTGGGGACAGGATTCCCCTTCACTTCCTGTCCCAAACTGCTGGGCAGCATGACAGTGTGACCACTGGCCAGTTGTTGCTGGGTCCCACCCCCGAGCCAGCTGTTCTGGGAGGCGGGGGAAGCTATCCCTGTGTGCCCTCCTCCCCACCTATCTGGATCCAGATGTGCCCCTCTGTCTGGGTCCCCCCCCCCCCTCCCCCCTCCAGATGTGCCCCTTGCTCTGCTCCCCCCCCAGCTCCAGATGTGTCCCTCCCTCTGAGCCACCATCCCATCCTGAATCCAGATGTGTCCCTCCATCTCTGCCCATCCTCCAGATCCAGATGTGTCCTAGGTCTAGGACCCTCTTCATCCCAAATCCAGATGTGCTGCCTGCTTCCCCCATCTCCCTGGATCCAGATGTGCCCCTTGATCTGCCCCCTCCCCCCAGTCCAGATGTGCCCCGCACTGATGCTCTCTGTCTCTCCTTAGGGTCTGCCGGGCCCGGCGGGGGAGAAGGGCGAGACAGGTGACGTGGGCCCCATGGTAAGTGACACCGGCTGCCCCCATTCCCAGTCCCCCCTCCAGGTGGGAATGTCCCAGAGCCCCCCTCACCTTGTTCTTTTTCCCCACAGGGCCCCCCAGGACCACCAGGGCCGCGTGGCCCAGCCGGACCCTCCGGAGCTGACGTAAGTTCCTCCCCCGCCCCCCACCCCTCTCAGCCTTGACCCGGGCGTCCCCGGAGGTAACCAGCTCTGCTCTCTCCCCCTGCAGGGACCCCAAGGCGGCCCTGGAGGCATCGGCAACCTGGGCCCCCCTGGAGAGAAGGTAGGTGGAGGCAGGACGCCTGGGTTCTCTCCCAGCCCCGGGGGGGCAGGGTGGGGCTGGTAGATTTCATGGAGTTCAAGGCCAGAAAGGCCCATTCGCTCCAGCCTGGCCCCTGGACAGCAGCGGGCAGAGAATCGCTCCCTGTCACCCTGTGCCCAGCCCCGCGACCTGGCTGGGCCGACACGTGTCAGCGCCCGGGGGACCGAGCCTGGGGCCACGACAGCTGAGCCCAGGAGGGACCAAGGGGCCCCAAGGGCTGACACCCCTGCAATGGCAGGGACCTGATCCGCTGAGCCCAGCCAGTGACCCACATCCCGCGCTGCAGGGGAACGGGAAACCCCCCGAGGGCCGTGCCTGTCTGTCCTGGGGGAGATTCTTTCCCTGCCCCAATCTGGGGACCCCCAGCGTGTGAGCCAGACTCAGCAGCCAGACAGCGGTGTCTCTGGAGCCCGTCAGAGCACCGCCCCGCCCCCCCCGTGTGGTGCCCCATCTCCAGCTGATTGAGTCTCAGGGAGCAAATCCCTTCCTGACCCTGCCGCCCTGCAGCCTGAGACTGGATGAGTCACTGTCCTCGTGCAGAGCGTGCAGAGGACAGTGCAGGCGATCCTGTTCTCCTCGTGGCCCGTGAAGGGAGGGGACGGATGGGGGCACTCAGAGTCACAGACTGCAGGAGTCAAAGGGCCCCACCACCACTCGCCCAGAGGAATGTGGGGCTGGAGCAGGACTCCTGGGTTCTCTCCTGGCTCTGGGAGGGGAGCGGGGCCAGGACT
>NW_020715791.1:0-4727 GCF_002925995.2 Terrapene triunguis
CACCATGGTTACTCCTCACACACTCACGTGTTACACTCTGGATTCACTATTGTTACTCCTCACACACTCACGTGTTACACTCTGGATTCACCATGGTTACGCCTCACACACTCACGTGTTACGCTCTGTATACTCCTTGGTTACTCCTCACACTTTTCTGCATTGCTCCTCACACACTCCTATGTGACTCTCCACTTACACTTGGGGGGGTGGGGGGCAGAGACATCTGCCGCGGCTCGTGCTAATGCCCCCATCTCTCTCTGTCTTTCAGGGTTTCCAAGGCAAGACGGGCCCCCCCGGCCCCCCGGGGGTGGTGGGACCTCAGGTAAGAAGCCGGGTGGTGGGGGGTGCCGGGGTGGGCTGGGAACGGCCGTGCCTCCAGGGTGCAGTTACTCGGCAGCTCCTCCTGGTGGTGGAAGAGGCAGGGGTCGAAGGGTCTGGCCCATTCCCTGAAGGTCTCACACCGTTTCTTGTCTCCCCCTGCACTAGGGCGCTTCTGGGGAGTCTGGTCAGATGGGGGAGAGAGGTCACCCAGGCCCCCCCGGACCCCCGGGAGAGCAGGGCTTGCCAGGACCCTCTGGGAAAGAAGGAACCAAGGTAAGGAGCTGTGATGCTCCAGTGCGGCGCTAGGGGGCGCTGTGCTGCAGGGAGCAGGGTGGGGGACCCACCTAATCCTCCTTCTCCTTCCCCCGGCGCAGGGAGACCCCGGCCCCCCGGGAGCCCTCGGAAAAGACGGCCCGGCTGGACTGCGCGGTTTCCCTGGTGAGCGTGGGCTGCCCGGCACCCCGGTGAGTACCCGCCCCCCCCCCACAATGCCCCTAGCCCGTCCCCTGTGCCAGCAGGCCCTGACCTGTGCTTCTCTCCCGCAGGGCGGCACGGGGCTGAAAGGGAACGAGGGGCCGGCCGGACCCCCAGGACCTGCAGTGAGTATGATGTGGGGACCCCCACGCCAGCCCCTCCCCCAACTCCTTCCCCCCAACTATTCCCCTAGGCCCCCCCCCCCCCCACTGTTCTCTGATCTCCCTTCCCTCACTCCCCCATCAGCCCCTCTCCTCCCTAACCTCCGACCTCTGACCCCCCTGATCCGCCCCCTCCCTCACACCTGATCCCGGTCCCCGCAATGTGTGTCGGGGGGACCCCACTGTGGGGGGCAGCAAGTGACTCCTCCTCTCTCTCCCCATAGGGCTCCCCCGGTGAGAGAGGCGGCCCTGGGCAGGGCGGCCCCATCGGACCCCCAGGCAGACCGGGCCCCCAAGGGCCACCAGGCCCTGCTGGAGAGAAAGGAGTTCCTGTGAGTAGGGGGCACAAAGGGGGGATCAGGGCTGAGTCGGATGCAGGGGGGGCTGGGAGCCAGGACTCCTGGGTTTTATCCCAGCTCTGGAAGGGGAGCGGGGTCTAGTGGTTAGAGCAGGGGGGGGCTGGGAGCCAGGACTCCTGGGTTCTATTCTGGCTCTGGGAGAGGAGTGGGGGCTGGTGGGTTAGAGCAGGGGGGGCTGGGAGCCAGGACTCCTGGGTTCTGTGCCCAGTGCTGGGAGGGGAGTGGGTTCAGGTGGGTTAGAATGGGGGGTGGGTGGGAGCCAGGACTCCTGTGTTCTGTGCACCTCACTCCCCTCTGTTTCTCCCTAGGGTGAAAAAGGTCCCATAGGCCCCGCTGGCCGCGACGGAGTCCAGGGTCCCGTTGGGCTGCCCGGCCCAGCGGGGCCCCCAGGGGGTGCTGGTGAGGACGGCGACAAGGTAAGGCCCCGTCTGTGTCTGTGTCCTGCCCCCCCACGTGGCGATGGGCTAAACCCCCTTTCTCCTCTCTCTGCAGGGCGAGGTGGGCGAGCCGGGCCAGAAGGGTGGCAAAGGCAACAAGGGAGAACACGTGAGTCTGAGCTGGGGGCTCCCCTGACCCCACACTGGGGCTGATCCCCCCCCCCCCCAATTCCTGCCTGGGGTATCTCTGTGTCTCAGCACCACTGACCCCCGTCTCCTTCCTTCCAGGGTCCCCCAGGCCCCCCAGGTCCCATGGGCTCAGTTGGGCAGCCTGGAGCAGCCGTAAGTACCTTGCCCCCCTCAGACAGCCTCCTGCAGCACAGGGCGGGGGGGCCCTGCGGCTGGTAGCACGGGGCGGTGCCAGTTCTGGGCAGGGCGGGACTACGGAGCTGGGTTGGCTCCATGCAGGGCTGGGGCGATGGAGCTGGTTGGCTCTGTGCAGGGCAAAGGGATGGAGCTGGGTCAGGCCCGTACAGGGCCTGGGTGATGGAGCCGGGTCTGTTCCGTGCAGGGCCTGGGCGATGGAGCCGGGTCTGTTCCGTGCAGGGCCTGGGTGATGGAGCCGGGTCGGTTCCGTCCAGGGCCTGGGCGATGGAGCCGGGTTGGTTCCGTGCAGGGCCTGGGTGATGGAGCCGGGTCGGTTCCGGGCAAGGCCTGGGTGATGGAGCTGGGTCGGTTCTGTGCAGGGCCTGGGTGATGGAGCCAGATCAGCTCCATGTGGACGGGGTGGGGGACGTAGCTGAGGGTGATGGAGCCCGGTCTGCTCTGTGCCGGGCGGAGGGTCCCTGACTCCTGGCAGCGCAGTGTCCTGGCCCCTCACTCATGCCATGGGGCGAGGTTCCTGACGGCAAAGAGGCCCCACATCACACTGCTGGAGTGTGGGTGGGATTCCGGGGGGTCCCATCAATGGGGAATGGCGGTGGGGGGGGATTCCCGCTGCTCCCACAGCGCCGAGACCTCCCTTCACCCCCACCCCCACCCGCTCAGCGAGTCCTGTCTCCCCGGGGCCGCTCGGGGCCCGTCTCTGACTCTCTCTTGTGTCTGTGTCGAGGGGGCTGATGGGGAGCCGGGCGCTCGGGGCCCCCAGGGCCACTTTGGGGCGAAGGGCGATGAAGGAACCCGCGGATTCAACGGGCCGCCTGGCCCCATCGGGCTGCAGGTGAGTGGGGGGGGACCTGTCATTGGCCTTGCAGGGTTGCCCCCTCTGCCCCCCATTGAGCCACTCCAGTGCCCTGGCCCCACCCCTACACCTGGCCCCACCCCTGGCCCTGCCCCCATGCTCTATAGTCCCACCTGTCTCCGCCTTCCCCCTGGACCTGGACCCGACCCGAGCCCCCCTTCCTAGCCATGGCCCCAGCCCTAGCCACCCAATCCGGCCTGCCCCATGGTACAGTTCTAGCTGGGGACAGGATTCCCCTTCACTTCCTGTCCCAAACTGTTGGGCAGCATGACAGTGTGACCACTGGCCAGTTGTTGCTGGGTCCCACCCCCGAGCCAGCTGTTCTGGGAGGCGGGGGAAGCTATCCCTGTGTGCCCTCCTCCCCACCTATCTGGATCCAGATGTGCCCCTCTGTCTGGGTCCCCCCCCCCCCTCCCCCCTCCAGATGTGCCCCTTGCTCTGCTCCCCCCCCAGCTCCAGATGTGTCCCTCCCTCTGAGCCACCATCCCATCCTGAATCCAGATGTGTCCCTCCATCTCTGCCCATCCTCCAGATCCAGATGTGTCCTAGGTCTAGGACCCTCTTCATCCCAAATCCAGATGTGCTGCCTGCTTCCCCCATCTCCCTGGATCCAGATGTGCCCCTTGATCTGCCCCCTCCCCCCAGTCCAGATGTGCCCCGCACTGATGCTCTCTGTCTCTCCTTAGGGTCTGCCGGGCCCGGCGGGGGAGAAGGGCGAGACAGGTGACGTGGGCCCCATGGTAAGTGACACCGGCTGCCCCCATTCCCAGTCCCCCCTCCAGGTGGGAATGTCCCAGAGCCCCCCTCACCTTGTTCTTTTTCCCCACAGGGCCCCCCAGGACCACCAGGGCCGCGTGGCCCAGCCGGACCCTCCGGAGCTGACGTAAGTTCCTCCCCCGCCCCCCACCCCTCTCAGCCCTGACCCGGGCGTCCCCGGAGGTAACCAGCTCTGCTCTCTCCCCCTGCAGGGACCCCAAGGCGGCCCTGGAGGCATCGGCAACCTGGGCCCCCCTGGAGAGAAGGTAGGTGGAGGCAGGACGCCTGGGTTCTCTCCCAGCCCCGGGGGGGCAGGGTGGGGCTGGTAGATTTCATGGAGTTCAAGGCCAGAAAGGCCCATTCGCTCCAGCCTGGCCCCTGGACAGCAGCGGGCAGAGAATCGCTCCCTGTCACCCTGTGCCCAGCCCCGCGACCTGGCTGGGCCGACACGTGTCAGCGCCCGGGGGACCGAGCCTGGGGCCACGACAGCTGAGCCCAGGAGGGACCAAGGGGCCCCAAGGGCTGACACCCCTGCAATGGCAGGGACCTGATCCGCTGAGCCCAGCCAGTGACCCACATCCCGCGCTGCAGGGGAACGGGAAACCCCCCGAGGGCCGTGCCTGTCTGTCCTGGGGGAGATTCTTTCCCTGCCCCAATCTGGGGACCTCCAGCTTGTGAGCCAGACTCAGCAGCCAGACAGCGGTGTCTCTGGAGCCTGTCAGAGCACCGCCCCGCCCCCCCCGTGTGGTGCCCCATCTCCAGCTGATTGAGTCTCAGGGAGCAAATCCCTTCCTGACCCTGCCGCCCTGCAGCCTGAGACTGGATGAGTCACTGTCCTCGTGCAGAGCGTGCAGAGGACAGTGCAGGCGATCCTGTTCTCCTCGTGGCCCGTGAAGGGAGGGGACGGATGGGGGCACTCAGAGTCACAGACTGCAGGAGTCAAAGGGCCCCACCACCACTCGCCCAGAGGAATGTGGGGCTGGAGCAGGACTCCTGGGTTCTCTCCTGGCTCTGGGAGGGGAGCGGGGCCAGGACT
>NW_020715792.1:0-3106 GCF_002925995.2 Terrapene triunguis
CCCTCGTATCCCAGCATGCCCTGCTCCTTCTCGGGACAATCCGCCCTCGTATTCCCAGCATGCCCTGCTCCTTCTCAGGGCAACCTGCCCTCGTATTCCCAGCATGCCCTGCTCCTTCTCGGGGCGGGCTGCTCTGGCTCGTGGTGGGGTGGGGGGTGAACCCCAGAACTGGAGGTTTAAAGGCAGTTCTGCCCCCCCCTCCACCACTGCATCCCTGCCCTGAGTGGGGGAGCTGAGAGTCAGGCCCAGGGAGGGGGAGCGGGGGGGGAAGAATTGGGGCAGGGGGAGCAGACCCCCACACCCTGGTCCAGCCCCTGACCCTCCCCCCACTGTGGGTTTCTGTTATGATTGTTTTGTTCTCCTCCTTTTCCCACTTCCACCATCCCCCCCCCTCGGCGCCCAGTACTTTGATGAGGAGATGGAGTACTATGAGTACCCCGACTCTTACGGGAATAAAGAGGATGGGAACGTGCCCCTCCCCACGCCTTCGGGGGGCAAAGTGGAGCAGGTAACCGGGGGGGGGGGCAGGCTCTGCTCCCCCCCACCGTCTGTCTGTCTGTCCCAGCTCCCGTTGTGTCATTGAGTCTCATCCGCTCATGCCAGTGTCGTCCGTCGGTCCATCCATCCATCCATCCATCCATCCATCCATCCATCCATCACTGCTTCATTTCACCCCCAGAGCAGGAGCGCGGGCGGCACGGGTTGGGGGGGCAGGGAATGGGGATACTAGTGGGGGCAAGCCATGCCCCTCACACATTGTAACCTGCTGGTGGGGCCTCCTGGTGGGAGGCAGAGGGGAGGAAATCCATACACATGGGGATCCCAAGGACAATGAGGGCTCTGGGGTGACCCCCGGAGATTTGGGGTGCTCTGTAAGTATCCAGGTCCCCGGGGCAGAGGGGGTCTGGGGTGACCCACGGATATTCGGGGTGCTCTGTATGTATGCAGGTCCCCATGGGCAGAGGGGGTCTGGGGTGACCCCTAGAGATTCAGGGTGCTCTGTGTGTATCCAGGTCCCCGGGGCAGAGGGGGTCTGGAGTGACCCCTGGAGATTCAGGGTGCTCTGTATGTATGCAGGTCCCCATGGGCAGAGTGGGTCTGGGGTGACCCCTGGAGATCTGGGGAGCTCCGTATGTATCCAGGTCCCCAGGGCGGACGGGGTCTGGGGCAACCCCTGGATATTTGGGGTGCTCTGTATGTATGCAGGTCCCCATGGGCAGAGGGGGTCTGGGGTGACCCCTGGAGATTCGGGGTGTTCTGTATGTATGCAGATCCCCATGGGCAGAGGGGGTCTTGGGTTACCCCTGGATATTTGGGGTGCTCTGTGTATATGCAGGTCCCCAGGGGCAGAGGGGGTCTGAGGTGACCCCTGGAGATTTGGGGTGCTCTGTATGTATTCAGGTCTCCAGGGTGGAGAGGGTCCGGGGTGACCCCTGGAGATTCGGGGTGCTCTGATTGTAACAAGCTCCCAGGGACAGAGGGGGTTTGGGGTGACCCCGAGGGATGTGGGGTGCTCCGTACACCAGGGAGTCCTCGCAGCAGCCCCTGCACCCCTGCTCCCCGTGAACTCATGCCGTCTGTGTTGTGTTTTCTTTCTGTGCCCGGCTCCTGGTCTGTGTGTGTGTCGCTGCCATCTTCATTCTCACCCTCATCACCTCCATCCTCTTCCTCCTCGCCGTCGCGGCACCAGAAACCCGCCGGGCCGGGCCGCAAGGCGCCCGCCAAGCCGGCGCCCAAGCAGCAGAAACAGCAGCAGCTGATGAGCACGGCCCCAGCCTATGGCAAAGCCCCCGGCGGCGGGAAATCCCCTGGCAACGCCAAGACCCCTGGCAACGGCAAATCCCCCGGCAACGCCAAGTCCCCCGGCAACGCAAAGTCCCCTGGCAACGGCAAATCCCCCGGCAACGCCAAGTCCCCCGGCAACGCAAAGTCCCCTGGCAACGGCAAATCCCCTGGCAACGCCAAGATGGCAGCTGGGGGGAAACACCTGGCTGTGAAAAATGCCCTGGGCAAGGCCCAGACGGGGGGCAAGGCCTACGCTGGCGCCGGCGCACCCAGGAAACACGGCAACGGGTACCAGCAGGTAGAGCAAGAGCGAGGCATCCAGATCGGTGCTGGGCCCCCCCCTGAGGGGGCAGCACGATCTGAGATCTATGGGGGGAGCATGCTCCCCCCCACCCCATCCCCTCCCCCCCAATCTATGCGTCTCGCTCGTGTCTGTTTGTCTGTCTGTGATGGGGCCATTCGGGAAACGCCTTGGCAACATAAATAAACCAGCAGATGGAGAATGTGGGGAAGGCCCCAAATCCCATTCCCTGCCCCCCTGAGCCAGCCAGTCCCTGCCCTGGGGCCAGATTGGAGCCGGTGCCCCCTAGAGGGGAAAGGTCCTGTGTCCGATTCCTTGCCCCCCTGAGCCAGCCAGTCCCTGCCCTGGGGCCGGATGGGAGCCGGCGCCCCCTAGAGGGGACAGGCCCCTGCCCCATTCCCTGCCCCCCTGAGCCAGCCAGTCCCTGCCCTGGGGCCGGATGGGAGGGAGTGCCCCCTAGACGGGAAAGGCCCCATGTCCCACTTCCCTCACATTTTCTCTCTGTGTTTATTTATCTTGCACCTTCTTTCCCATGAATGGACACCCCAAGTCCCGCTTGAGTGACAAGGGGTAGTCGCTCCCTGGCAGGGGGCGCTGCAGGGGGGCGCGATTCCATCAGCGATCGGTTTGTCTCTATGTGTCCGGGAAAACGATCCGGGATGAATCCAGTTCCGCTGTCCCTGCCCCTTCCTCAGGGCAGGGGGGAGAACAAGAATAACCTACTAATACTTCTGTCCTCTTTCTCTCTCTCCTCTAATCCATCTATCCCTTTGCATATCTGTCAAACCATCCTCATGCATGTATCTCCATCCATCTCCATGCACTTCCGTTCGTCCACTGCATCCATCCATCCCTCTGCATATCTGCCTGTCTGTCCATCTGTCTATCCATCCCTGTGCATGTTTATCCATTCATTGCATCCATCCGTCCATCTGTCCTCATGCATATCCATCCATCCATTCATTGCATCCACCCATCCCTGTGCATATCTGCCTGTCTGTCCATCTGTCTATCCATCCC
>NW_020715793.1:0-3111 GCF_002925995.2 Terrapene triunguis
CCCTCGTATCCCAGCATGCCCTGCTCCTTCTCGGGACAATCCGCCCTCGTATTCCCAGCATGCCCTGCTCCTTCTCAGGGCAACCTGCCCTCGTATTCCCAGCATGCCCTGCTCCTTCTCGGGGCGGGCTGCTCTGGCTCGTGGTGGGGTGGGGGGTGAACCCCAGAACTGGAGGTTTAAAGGCAGTTCTGCCCCCCCCTCCACCACTGCATCCCTGCCCTGAGTGGGGGAGCTGAGAGTCAGGCCCAGGGAGGGGGAGCGGGGGGGGGAAGAATTGGGGCAGGGGGAGCAGACCCCCACACCCTGGTCCAGCCCCTGACCCTCCCCCCACTGTGGGTTTCTGTTATGATTGTTTTGTTCTCCTCCTTTTCCCACTTCCACCATCCCCCCCCCTCGGCGCCCAGTACTTTGATGAGGAGATGGAGTACTATGAGTACCCTGACTCTTACGGGAATAAAGAGGATGGGAACGTGCCCCTCCCCACGCCTTCGGGGGGCAAAGTGGAGCAGGTAACCGGGGGGGGGGGCAGGCTCTGCTCCCCCCCACCGTCTGTCTGTCTGTCCCAGCTCCCGTTGTGTCATTGAGTCTCATCCGCTCATGCCAGTGTCGTCCGTCGGTCCATCCATCCATCCATCCATCCATCCATCCATCCATCCATCCATCACTGCTTCATTTCACCCCCAGAGCAGGAGCGCGGGCGGCACGGGTTGGGGGGGCAGGGAATGGGGATACTAGTGGGGGCAAGCCATGCCCCTCACACATTGTAACCTGCTGGTGGGGCCTCCTGGTGGGAGGCAGAGGGGAGGAAATCCATACACATGGGGATCCCAAGGACAATGAGGGCTCTGGGGTGACCCCCGGAGATTTGGGGTGCTCTGTAAGTATCCAGGTCCCCGGGGCAGAGGGGGTCTGGGGTGACCCACGGATATTCGGGGTGCTCTGTATGTATGCAGGTCCCCATGGGCAGAGGGGGTCTGGGGTGACCCCTAGAGATTCAGGGTGCTCTGTGTGTATCCAGGTCCCCGGGGCAGAGGGGGTCTGGAGTGACCCCTGGAGATTCAGGGTGCTCTGTATGTATGCAGGTCCCCATGGGCAGAGTGGGTCTGGGGTGACCCCTGGAGATCTGGGGAGCTCCGTATGTATCCAGGTCCCCAGGGCGGACGGGGTCTGGGGCAACCCCTGGATATTTGGGGTGCTCTGTATGTATGCAGGTCCCCATGGGCAGAGGGGGTCTGGGGTGACCCCTGGAGATTCGGGGTGTTCTGTATGTATGCAGATCCCCATGGGCAGAGGGGGTCTTGGGTTACCCCTGGATATTTGGGGTGCTCTGTGTATATGCAGGTCCCCAGGGGCAGAGGGGGTCTGAGGTGACCCCTGGAGATTTGGGGTGCTCTGTATGTATTCAGGTCTCCAGGGTGGAGAGGGTCCGGGGTGACCCCTGGAGATTCGGGGTGCTCTGATTGTAACAAGCTCCCAGGGACAGAGGGGGTTTGGGGTGACCCCGAGGGATGTGGGGTGCTCCGTACACCAGGGAGTCCTCGCAGCAGCCCCTGCACCCCTGCTCCCCGTGAACTCATGCCGTCTGTGTTGTGTTTTCTTTCTGTGCCCGGCTCCTGGTCTGTGTGTGTGTCGCTGCCATCTTCATTCTCACCCTCATCACCTCCATCCTCTTCCTCCTCGCCGTCGCGGCACCAGAAACCCGCCGGGCCGGGCCGCAAGGCGCCCGCCAAGCCGGCGCCCAAGCAGCAGAAACAGCAGCAGCTGATGAGCACGGCCCCAGCCTATGGCAAAGCCCCCGGCGGCGGGAAATCCCCTGGCAACGCCAAGACCCCTGGCAACGGCAAATCCCCCGGCAACGCCAAGTCCCCCGGCAACGCAAAGTCCCCTGGCAACGGCAAATCCCCCGGCAACGCCAAGTCCCCCGGCAACGCAAAGTCCCCTGGCAACGGCAAATCCCCTGGCAACGCCAAGATGGCAGCTGGGGGGAAACACCTGGCTGTGAAAAATGCCCTGGGCAAGGCCCAGACGGGGGGCAAGGCCTACGCTGGCGCCGGCGCACCCAGGAAACACGGCAACGGGTACCAGCAGGTAGAGCAAGAGCGAGGCATCCAGATCGGTGCTGGGCACCCCCCTGAGGGGGCAGCACGATCTGAGATCTATGGGGGGAGCATGCTCCCCCCCACCCCATCCCCTCCCCCCCAATCTATGCGTCTCGCTCGTGTCTGTTTGTCTGTCTGTGATGGGGCCATTCGGGAAACGCCTTGGCAACATAAATAAACCAGCAGATGGAGAATGTGGGGAAGGCCCCAAATCCCATTCCCTGCCCCCCTGAGCCAGCCAGTCCCTGCCCTGGGGCCAGATTGGAGCCGGTGCCCCCTAGAGGGGAAAGGTCCTGTGTCCGATTCCTTGCCCCCCTGAGCCAGCCAGTCCCTGCCCTGGGGCCGGATGGGAGCCGGCGCCCCCTAGAGGGGACAGGCCCCTGCCCCATTCCCTGCCCCCCTGAGCCAGCCAGTCCCTGCCCTGGGGCCGGATGGGAGGGAGTGCCCCCTAGACGGGAAAGGCCCCATGTCCCACTTCCCTCACATTTTCTCTCTGTGTTTATTTATCTTGCACCTTCTTTCCCATGAATGGACACCCCAAGTCCCGCTTGAGTGACAAGGGGTAGTCGCTCCCTGGCAGGGGGCGCTGCAGGGGGGCGCGATTCCATCAGCGATCGGTTTGTCTCTATGTGTCCGGGAAAACGATCCGGGATGAATCCAGTTCCGCTGTCCCTGCCCCTTCCTCAGGGCAGGGGGGAGAACAAGAATAACCTACTAATACTTCTGTCCTCTTTCTCTCTCTCCTCTAATCCATCTATCCCTTTGCATATCTGTCAAACCATCCTCATGCATGTATCTCCATCCATCTCCATGCACTTCCGTTCGTCCACTGCATCCATCCATCCCTCTGCATATCTGCCTGTCTGTCCATCTGTCTATCCATCCCTGTGCATGTTTATCCATTCATTGCATCCATCCGTCCATCTGTCCTCATGCATATCCATCCATCCATTCATTGCATCCACCCATCCCTGTGCATATCTGCCTGTCTGTCCATCTGTCTATCCATCCC